>NW_024467220.1:177770-246781 GCF_000292625.1 Dacryopinax primogenitus | reverse complement strand
TGCAGGTGCTTGGAACACTATCCAGCAGTGCATCTCTGAGGCTCCTCGCACTATCACTGGTGTGACTCATGATGGTTACAACCTCCTGGGCCATGATGTCCACCTGTGGCAAGTGGGCATCAATGGATGCCTCCACAGGATTGCATGGTATGGGGAGTTCACCCCTCAAGTTCTCAATCTGGTGAGTACTTATCTTACTAGATGTTTAGTACTAGTCATTAACTACTAATGAAGCTTATGATGGGTGATTGTGTTCTTGGTGGAAGCATGCAGCTTTGGCTAGGAGGGTGTTATGACAATGGGCCAATGTCAGGGCACCAGCTCATTGCTTGGTCAAGAGACATGACTAAGCCTTTATGACATGGAAGTAGCTGGTATATCTTGGCATGTGCTGGAACCTGCTGGAAGGATTGGATGGTCAGGTGACCTGCTGTGCATGGCTGTGCATGACCTCATATGACCTGATCACCTGACTAGGCTGAGTAAGCAAGATGTTCTAGCAGGTTCCACCACAGAGGTATAAATATAAGGCCTACTCTGCCTGGGGACTGTCTCTTCAGACTTGGTCTCTTAGGATCATCCACAGGTACCTATACTGTAGATAGGTCTTAGTCATCAGGTCTACTCCACTTCCTTGTTGCCTGCTTAGACTCTTGGCACTCTTAGGTGAGCAGACTTAGTCAGCCTGTGTTGCCCTAACACCAGCATCAGCAGCGCCTCCGCCCCATCACCAAGTGCCCTCTCATCTGCGAGTTTCTGCTTGTACTTCTTCAAGCAATTGAGTGATTGTGCCTTTCAAGCTTTCAGGAGAGCACACTTCTCAGTCTGGTAGCCACACTGGTATTTGTGCAGCTGGGGAAGATGTCTATGTCAAATTAGTGGGCAAATCAAGCTCCAGGCAAGACATCATGTACTGGTGAGCCCAATGCCTTTTAGCCTTCACTTCAGGCCTCATAGAATTTGGAATAACAGCATATGAGAAACCACAGGGGTGGACCTCAAACAAGGTGCTTCTAGTGAATATTGCACATTTGAGGGGAGCATAATGGTACTCAGGGCTGTCACTGGGCATGGTGTGTGTTAAAAAGGATACTAGTGGGCTCTCACTTGCTTGGGTCTGGCTGTACATGTGGCCATGACCAAGACATGGTGGCCACATGTTAGGTCTAGCTACTCTAGCTAAATTCGTCCAATTTTGGCTGGATGGGCTGGATGCAGGGGTCCGAGGCCCTGGAGGCATTTCCGCAACGGGGCTGCACCGCACCCCCGTTACAGGTCTGCTCCCGACAGGGCTCGACCTAGGTGTTCATCCTCTGTTCGTGTTTGTGCGGCATAGGGTCGTGATATGATAGACTGAGGCTCAGATCACGTCCCTGAGACAACTTTTGTCGGCTGGAATGCTGCCGAGCTGCCGTTACTGGAGGTGACATCGGAGGGGACGGTGCGCCCGCGCGGACCGGTCGTGAGGCCGGCAGGGACGATTTCTTTCTCGAGTCACAGTAGCAGGTGGAGATTGTGCAACAGCTCTGTGAGAGGACGATATGGCGATCGAGGTACAGAGGCGGGGGTTACGACATTCTGTTTAGAAGTCATTTGTCAACCGGTGTGCCCTATAGATTCCCATCACTCGAGACTCAATGGACAACAGGTACCATACAAAGTCAAAATCGATCACCCATTCAAGCGGCGCTTGGGATTTCGCACCCCGTCGCCACGTCGAAAATCCTTGCAACCCCGTATCCCACCAACGGCTTTCGGGGTCCTGAGAAGCATACTCGCTTCTATGTTCTTCCCTCCCGTGCGTTCTAGAACGACCATGGTGGGGGCGACGCCTCTCCCTGGAACGTCGTCCCCTTCTTTTGCGTTTCGACCGAAGTGAGACCGTGCTCCAATCCGCCGACGTGTGCGGTCTATCGAACACTTGTGTGCTTGACGTGTATTAGTTTCGTTTCCGCTATGATACGCCGCAGGTGCGTTCCACATCCAGATGGCGGAATGACGAGGGTGGACGCCTATCATGAGGCTCGAGACAAACGTTGTTTGTTGTGAACGGTGCACCACGCGGACGGCAAATCTCAGGGTAGGTGCATCATACCCCCTCCAGTCCAAGGCAAGACAATCCCCTGACAGTATGGCGTGCCTATCTGAGGCAGATGGCGAGTCCCAATATTGCGCATTCCGAGCATTCCTTGGACTTTCTGTGACACAGCGACGTTCCAGAGTACGCTGGACGAGGAAGATGTTCGAGGACTTCGTCGCGGTCCGTGGGAAATAGAGTTCTCGTCCCGGACGGGTCCGGGAGTTGGAGAGTGCTTCGGGAAGTCGCGACCACGGAGCGGCGTTATTGATTTTACCGAGATGGTATGGGTTGATAAGACTGAAGGCATTGTTACCGTATGCATATCAATACTTTGATATAAAACAAGGGCTGTGTTGAATGCCGTCACCGCTGAGAAGATTGTATAGGGCACGTGTGAGGTACTTGTTGTAAAGCAGCCAAATCAACTGCTGGTTGGGTATCATACAATACATTCCCTATGGAGAATCCGATCAGTCTCGTATAACACAACAAGACATACAATGGTAGCAATGTTACTCCGCGTTTTCACTCACTTTCAACGTAAGACAACGCCTTCCTTGCGAAGTCAGGGAAACCCTAGACAGTTACGGCAATCAACGAGGGTTGTCTATATTTCCATGATTTGGCGGGTCTCAGAACTTGTCGACCGCCGATGGTCAGGAGTGTGTCCAGAAGAAGGCTGAACAGAGTTCCAGAGGTATGAGGCCGGTGGAATGTTCGATATCGGGCCGGTATACGTTAAAGAAGCCACCGAGAGCGGTTCGTTCTAACAGTTTCTCGATGGCGTCAACACGGCCAGCAGACCAAGCACCAACGAGTTCTCTGCGGGGTGTCCAGCGGGTTAGCAAGGTAGATTCCATAACCAAGTAAGGATTTGACGACAATTAGCTCTCAGAACTGAGGAAGCTTGTATGATTGGATCGTTTCGCCGAGTTTGGTAGGAGCGCATAAACGCATGAACGCAAGCTCGAGGACAGGCATGAAGTCAAACTCCGATGGAGCCGCCACCAAGGAAATTAGACGGTGAAGCCTAGCCAGATCAGACCGTGTGCCGCCGATCAAGTTACCACCTCTACGTTCCATGAGCTCTCCACAAGGCACGTCCATCGTCCACCAAACCTTGAACCAATGATTTGCTATGCACCGCCAGAAGGCATATATGCCTCGGCCTAGCCCAGCAGTGTTCGCAACCAGTCAGCGAGATGACACTCGATCAGATCCACAAGCGACCGCGATCAAGACCTTGTCAAGGCTAGATGAAGATAGTCGGTCCAGCCTGACCGCTCTGCAATGCAGCATGAACAACACGAGGACAACAAATCTTCGTGCTCCGTCGATCGTAAGGTCGTTCATGCCGCGGATCGGTCTCCGCGGACGTCTGAGTACAGGACAGAAAAAAGATGGAAGTGTAGGGTCCATTGTAAGTATCATTGCAACAATCACATTGCTCCGCCTGCCTCGGACAGACAATGCTAACCATGCGTCCGTAGTCTCTTCCGTTACCGTGGTAACTGAACGCTTTCATCTGGTCATCCACGACTGTCAACCAAGCTCTGACATGTTCTTACTACGCTAGGAGGCTTGCGCTGGAATGTTCTGGATGCTGGCTCGCGCTAGGATGAACTCAGTCACTGCTTGCCGGTTCTCCAGCAGATGCTCGATGACGACGAACGATTTCCCTGCCCGCCTCCAACCGAAGCACAGTCCAGCATCATATTCACTCATTCCAGGCTCTACTCGCCCCTCTTCGGGAGGCTTCGTATAGCCGGCTTTCGTCGGGAATCCTGCGGCTGCCCGACTCGCCGTCCAGAGGCCGTCTGATGCTCTCTCCTTCCTCTACGTTAGGTCTTCGAGCACAGCCGACAGTCAGAAAACATCAATGTTCATATTGATCTGGAGACTCGAATTGGTTTTCACGGGAGGGGTCACCCCCCTCCCCGATGAAAGTCTCTGTTTGGCAAGTGCCACTCTCCTGCAGTGCATGCGAGCACATGGGGACCAAAGTGACTCTGCCCGAGGCGCGAAAACGCCCCTACTGACTGGATTCTTTATTGCTGCGGTGTACTGCGCGCACGGATATGGTCGGTCCACGACCCGAAATGGAACGTGTCAGCTTAGGAAAGCGCGGCATGTCCCAGTGGCAAGCTTCCAAATGCGTCCTCGAGACTCTCACTCTTGCTGAGCGCGTACCGCGTTATGCGCCCAGGGATGTCGATGTCGATGTCGATGTTAATATTGTCGTTGGTAACTTTCGTGAAGGAATGATCGTTGGAAGGCACGAGTATAAGTTTCCCAAGTCCCATCTAAGCGCGACTCTAGATCAGCGCGACGCTATCTCATCAGCGGATATCCAGATCTCCCCCTGCTCATCAATCTCCCTGGTACTACCCGGCAGACGCCCAGGTCTCTCCAGATGACCTCACACACGCATGACTTGCACCGCCCGTCAACTCCGGTTACTCCCCCCACTCAGCCGGTACTCCTCGCTCGACCCCTCCTCGCTAGACACCTCCTCTTCCAAGCCGGGCGGCGACGCCCGAGACCCCCGAACAGGGCGCACAAGTCGCTGGAAATCCTCGCTTCTCTCCGGCTGCTCGATCAGCTCCCGACCAGCACGCTCCCGCCAGCCGTTCACCTCCTCCCTCAGCCCTTGTGCTTCCCGATACAGCAACCCCAGCTCGTGCGCCACGATCGCCTGATCTCGCTGTTGTT
The DNA here is from genome assembly GCF_000292625.1 of Dacryopinax primogenitus. Lineage (NCBI taxonomy): Eukaryota > Fungi > Basidiomycota > Dacrymycetes > Dacrymycetales > Dacrymycetaceae > Dacryopinax > Dacryopinax primogenitus. Next base: position 241,989 of record NW_024467220.1, on the reverse strand, counting down.
GCTGCACATAGGCGAGAGTGGAAGTAAGGATCTGATTCTGCGACGGCCGGTGGATACTCTGCAGTGAAGGGATAAGGCGGCCTAGTGTCTTGCGCCCAATCCCACGGCACGTCAGTATCCTCCCTCTCTGGAAAAGGACAGACGCACCAAGACACTCTCGTTGAGGTTACACCGTCTCCTGCGCTCGATCTCGTTGTGTAACGCGCGCTTTTCCGCCGTCTTCTTCGCTCGCCGGCGGGGGGAGTTGAACGGGTTTGGAGGGAGCAGGTCAGGGGAGAAGGGCTGGAGGGCTGGGTGTACGGCTGGAGGTTGGGGAGTGAGGGTGTGGGAACTTTGGGAGAGGGAGTGAGAGTGTGCCCGGGAGGAGGGGGAGGAAGGGCCAGAGGGCACGCGGATGGGGTTCGTACGCGTGCCGTGATGCTGTCCCTCTACCCGGAGAGGAGGGGGCTGAGGCTGATGGTGCCCATTTTGGTGGGCACTGGGCCCCGCGTGGATCGTCCGCGGCACCGTCCCTCTCATGGGGAGGGGCAGCGGGGGACGCGTAGAGGGAGGACCAGCATCTTCCAGTATGTTGAAGATGGAGGAGCGGCGGGCGGTGGGACTGTGCATCCCTATTGCTGTGGATGGGCTTGGGAGGGAGCCGCGGGCGCTCGACGTGGAGAGCGGGGCGGCCAGCGCTGTCTGGTGCTTTTAGTGTATTGTACAGGAGGAAGGGTGACACCCAGGCACGCGCCGGCGTGCGATGGAGATGGCGACGGCGATGACGACGGTGCCACCGAGGAGGATCACACGAGTGAAAGCAGAGAAAGAGGGCACAAGGTGAGGATAAGTGGTACAGATTTATATTACCGTGCGTCTACGTGTTGTCGCCATCATTCATCCTTTCTCCCATCGAGGGCATCAATCATCCTGTACCTTCTCGGTCCATCTGGCAATATTGTCATCGCTAAGCGAGGGCATTGGATAGACAGCTCGATATGGTAGCTCATTAAGGAGAGATTAGGCTGCACGGCGGGGGGAGGCCGATGATGGAGAGTTACGGCTGACTGGGATGGGATGGGTAGGAGGTGACCCATCCCACGAACCGGCAGTGCATTATTTCCTTTCAGCGCTCCCTGGTCCTCACTGTCCATCACCGCACCTCACCTTCACCTTCCGCCTCCCATGCCACCCCCACCCGGCCATCAGCGCTCTCCGGAAATTCTGATCTGATCGGCTCGGGTCTTCCGGCGGATAATACCTTTGATTGAGTGCATGGTCTGTTGGAAGATGTCGCTGTCGTTGTGGAGCAGGTACTACAAGGGGAGTGTTATGAATTCGGCTAGCCAATGTGATGGACGGAGAGGAGAGAGGAGAAGTTAGGTGAGGGAGACGGTGGTCGTTGGAGGATGAGGGAGGAGAGGAAGAGATAGAGGGGGACAAGAGAAGCACGGCCATCGTCCGGCTGACCGATCCACGTGTGTGTACGAAGAATGGACGACGTCATTCGACCCCTTTGATGGGGAGAATATTGCATGTAGAAACGAGAATGGTTGTACACCTCGTGACTCCCGCTCACTTGTTCATCATCAACACATGTACTTCTCGCACATCCCGCTATCCGCACACAGGGCAACTCGCCCGTCGCCCGACTCGGCGCTCTCGCTAGGCAGAACTTGAATGGTGCTGGCAGAAAGGAACCACCTAGTTGGATTCATATGCTTATTCATTTGTCAGGGAGATAATTATAAGTTCTGCCGTGGCTGTCCGTTGAGGGAATTGGAGTTCGAATACGACCTGGGAGTGTCCGGTGACTCGATTTCGGGCCGATTCCATTTCCGGGTGGTCGGCCATTGTTAGATTGTAGTTATGTCGGGCACGGTCACGGTGGACATTCCCCTCTTGTGGGCGTTTCTTGTTGAGCGCTAAGACATGAAATTAAGTCATCAGGGTATTTTCCGTTGGAAGCGTATTCTGTGATTGCACTAAAGAGGAAAGCAAGTTACCTTTGTTGATTCAGTTGTAGCGGGATCAATCCATGCTGACTAATTTACGCCACTTTGAATAGATCCGTTCTTCACAAAGTGAGTGAGTGAGCAGTGTGTGGTTGTGTCCCCCGTTTACTCGACCCCCTAAGACTGCAACTCATCCCTCACAACACACTCGAAACCCCCGTAACTCGTTTATCCCCCCAAACACCCCAGCATCACGCCCCCGGGGGACCCGACACACCGGCCCGTTCCCCACATGCCAAAAGTCACACACAGGAAGTCTGCAGCCATCCACCACAACGTCGACGACAACATCGGCAACACCTCCGCCACTGTCGTCGCCGATGGAGGAAAGACTCTCTCGAAGGAATGTGATGCTGACATCTTCGTTGACCCTATGCTCGGCGGACCTCTTCCGATGTTCGTTGAGCGCGACGTGTCAGACGCGCCCAAGCTCATCGATCTCATCATGGTACGTTTGCATCCAGCCACCCTCCAACCAACCCCCGCGAGACTGACGGTCTGTAGAAACACGGCGGTCAGGTGTCGTCCGGGTACAGCAACGTCAACTACATCATCGTCAATCCTCTCAGCAACTCGGGCAAGAACCTCGCCCGTCAGTATGCGGGTAAGAAGGGCAAGGTCGTCCTTGCCAGCAACTGGATCACCGAGTGCATACGCAAGGGCGAGCTACTGACGTTCAAGAGCGATTGGGCGGGCTTCAGGCTGGATGGGTATGATAGGTACGTATATGCGCATATATGCCCACTCGTGACTCACATCCCTGCAGCAACGAGCGCCCTCAGACGGCGGCCAACATCCTCTCCAGCGTATCGCGCCCTATGGAGCCTATCGATACACCAGTGACAGTGCCCCCAAGGGGAAAGAAACGGCCTCGGCAGTCCGAGCCCGAGGTGCCCGCAGTGCCTCCCCCCCCTCTCCCACAAGCGCCCTCTCCCTCTCTCCCACCAAACGTCTACCCTCTCACTGTCTCCCAGATCGCAACCCAGCAGCCTCTCGGCAGCTGGCAGCTCCCGCAGAACCTGCCTCCCCCGGGTATGGCGCCCCCGCCTATGCAGCGCATGCCGGGCTACCCGCCTGGTGCTATAGCCCCGCCCCCACAGATGCAGCCGGCGACGCTCAGGCCTCCTTGGGAGACGTTTTCCGCTCCACCACCCCCGGGGTATGCCTTTCACTATCCTGCGCCTGGGCACTGGGATGAAAATCCGTATTATCCTCATGTATGCGTTCGACCTTCCACAAGACGTGAGCTAACTATTGGGCAGTTTCAGGCACCTCCGCCGCCTCCACCTGCTTATCCGCCTGAAGAGGCATATGTTGGTCAGCCGTTCACCACGCCTCCGTCTGACGCTGCGGAGCATGATGCTGCAGCTGAAGTCGAGCGTGGAAGGTCGATACACCGCGCGAGCCGGACGTCGACTTCGCGCCAGTCTATCGCACAATCGGGTGCTTCGCGCACGTTCCGCAAGCCTCTTGCGCGCTCCCCCACTCCGCCAACGCGTATCATGAAATCGACATTTGGAGGCAACCTCTTCACGAGCGAGGATATCCTCTACCTGAAGAAGTACATCGATTACTGCCAGCAGCAGGGGCTCATCCTCTCACTGCGCGAGATCTGCGAGCGTCTTGCTATCCGCGCGCCGCACCATACGTTCTACAGCTGGCGGAGGTTCTGCAACAAGCATCAGATCAAGCTCGGCGCGTACGATATGAGCGTGTTTAAGGCTAGTGTGGAGCCTGACGTGGACGGGGAGGAGAGCGGGGAGAGCGGGCTGGAGCGGGACGGCGAGGAGCAGGATGATGACGAAGATGAGGAAGTGAGGAACGCAATACTTGGGCCTACGCCTATCCTTTCCCCCCTTGCGCCGGGCAGGGGCCGCACGGTCCAGGCCCCTGCTGCATCGGGGTATCTGGAACAGTCACGCGATCGGAGTCCCACCCCGCCGAAGACGCTCTATCGCTCTACCACGGGGAAAGGCGTCGCTTTTACCGAGGAGGACGTGAGGTATCTCCTTAGGTACCTGCAGTATGCGCAGGGACAGGATATGGTCCAAGTCTGGAGGGATATCGCTCTGAAGGTGCGTACTCACCTTCAGAAAAGTGAAGTCCTAACGCCTCGTATAGGCACCACATCATTCCCGCGCCTCGTGGATGAAATACTGGCGTCGCCACAAACACGAGTTCGACACTGACCGGCCCCCCACGCTCCCCCAAGCTGGACCAGATGAGCCCGCAACCAAGCGCCGCCGGTACGACAGGGAAGACGACATCAAGCTTGCGCGACTTATGCTGGGCAAGCCTGCGGGAACGAGCGACCAGATCTTCCAGTCGTTCGCGATGCTCCCCGAGAATGCGCATCATCCGTGGAAAGGATGGCAGGAACATCATAGGATTCATAAGGCGAAGATTGACCATGTTTTGCAGCAGATGGAGTTGGGCACGTTTAAGGACTGATTGACCCGATGACTGATTGAGGAGGGATTGTGCTAATACTAACTGCTGCTGGATGTATAACGAGGACGTGTAATTTCTGGCTTTCTGTTTTACTGGTTGTGCAACAGAACAAAGTATAGCTAGTTGTAGTCAAACCGTACGTCACTATGAATGTATTCCCAGTTTTCGAAGTTTCTTTTCGGCTCGGGCATGGACAGACCAGTTTTGCAGAATCGGGGGTTAAGGGGGAATGATCGGCCGTATCAAGGTCCTGTGCCTACCGGGCAGTTACCAGGGCCGCCCTGAGGCAAGGGACGGCTTGGTCACCGTCAGCCTGCAACACGTTGAGTGTGCACGTGGTCCCCTGTATATATGGAGGGTGGACGGCGAACTGTGTGGGGTTGGTTGTAAGCAGGAGGTGGTGCGATGCTAGCTGTATGCTTGTATGCTGTCACTTGTCGTGTCGTCGTGCTGTCGTGGCATATGGTATTGCAATTGGCGCTCGTAGCTGTACAGAAAAGAGAAGAAGCCTCACTCCTTTGCGGTGAGGGAAGAAAGTATCGGCGTTCTGCTCAGTACTTGCGGGATCGGCGTGGTTGCCGTCAAATTATTCCTTTGTGGATTGTGATTGTAAGCTGATGAAAGGTATCTGTGCTGATGGTGTAGATGATTATCATTCCATTTGTAAATGATGTGGAGGATAGTAATAATAGGTCAACGTACAATGGTGAGAAATATAAAAAGTATAAATTGAATCTGAAATCAATAAACACCGCAAAACTCTAAAGTACGCCCGCAGTACTGTGGCAGTGCTTACATCATCCTTTTCCATTCCCTTGGCCCATTTCACTAGAACAGAGCAGAGCGGGCCCTTTCTCTCACCACTTCTCTCCTCCTCCTCCTCCATGTCCATCTCCTCCTCCTCATCCCTCTCTCGCGACTCCCTCGACGCCCTCCTTCCTCCTTCACTCGACACTTCAAGTGTATCTAGCGCAGATCCAGACACTTCAGACTTGGGGCATGTCAAGGGCCATTCCACACACGGCTCAGGCAAGTCAGAGTACGAGTCCTATATCGCCACCAGCAAGCAAGTGCAGGGGAGCAAGAGTGCATCCGGGAGTCTGCTTAGCGTTCCGGGGGTAGGAGAAGACAAGCGGTTCAGCACTGGGTCGGGGATGACTATCCGACCTCCTGGTGCCGGTAATGCGCCTGCGAGGGAAAAGGATAGCGTGAGCACACATTCGGGGAGTACGAGCAGCGGACGTCGGTCGTCTCAGCACTCGCATGCTCATGCCCATGCCCATGCTCAACCCCAGCCACCGATTCCGGGCCCTGTACCACCCCCCAAACCAAGCACAATGAGGGGTACATCGAGGAAGGCTATTCCTCTGGTGCCGCCACTCCCTGCCAGGCCTTCGACTGCCGACGCTGTGGTTCCACACCCACAACCGGTCTCTACCCAGCAGAGCTCGTCTAGTTCGTCTGTCCTCCCGGCGCGTGACAGATCCTTGACTCTTGCTCCCTCGAGCCCGTCACCACCACGGCAGCAGCAGCCGGCTGGGCCTCCGACATCCCTTCCCCCAGTCCAGCGCCGACGCTCACTCACCGCCCTCCCTTCCCCTGCCCGCGTTCTTACCACAGCAACAGGAAACAGCGTCTCCCCACCATCTACACCACCGCACCACAATCCTACCTTCCCCTTGCGTCCCTCAGCACCTAATGGAGCCCAACCAGCAGGCAAGAACGTCCTTAAGAGAGACGCGAGCGCTTCATCCGCTTCCTCAGGAGCATCCGCAGCCAACGAGTCCAAGCCCAAAGCAAAGTTAGCTAGCCGAGTCTTTGGCTGGGCTACAAATTCCAGCAACGGGAACACCGCTGCTTCCATCTCGGCACAGGGGATATCCGCACCTGTCCTCCCTCCCAGGCCGGAGAGAGCGGCGCCTCCTCCAGCGCTCAAGCGGCCATTGGCTGTCCAGACTACAGGACCTGGAAATTATATGGCGCACCCGGAGCAGCAAGTCCAGCAACTACTACCCCCACCCAGGCACCCCCAGGCACACGCCATATCTAGCCCAACCCGCCGCGGACCAGTTCCGATCTCCGGTCCATACCCCACCAGTCCTACAACAGGGAACGCAGGTCCGGACAGAGGCCGAGAAGCCCTACGCGCAGGATGGGGACGAGTACAAGGCTTGTTCGGTCAGAGCCAGCGGCGCATGGAGTCTATTTCTCAGAACATGCCTTTGCCTATGGCACGCCCTGTTCCCCGAGTAGGCAGCAACTCGAACGTTGCTGGCCCCTGGGCCATCCCTACCACAGGAGGGGATGCGCATCTTCCTATCATGCCCCGGCCGGTACGGAGCCCGAGTGGAAGACCAGGCCAAGTATTCGGGGTCAAGCTGGGAGAAGCAGTCCGCAGAACGAGGATCGTCTCCCTCACCGTCCTCTCCAAAGATACAGGAGCAGAAGACCGTTCCCGCTGGCTCCCCGCGCTCATCTTACGCTGCTTGGAACACCTCGAGCGCTGGGGACCGGAAGAAGAGGGCATATTCCGGATTTCCGGAATGCCGAGCCATGTTGCTACCCTCCGGGAGGAGTTTGATAGAGGCGCGGACTATGATCTGCGTGCTGTGGGCCCGGCGGACCTGGACCCGCACGCGGTTGCTGGGGTGTTCAAGGCGTATTTTAGGGAATGTGAGTCCTTTTTCTTGGCTATTGGGGCGGGGGCTGATAGGATTGCATAGTGCCGGAGCCACTGCTAACCCACTACTTGGCTAAACGGTTCGACGAAGCCCTCCTCCCCCATACTTCGGAACACGTCCCTTCCTCCGAAGGACTCAGCGCGTTCGGCCACGCCTCCTCCACCCCGCTCACCACTTCCCCCCAGCTGTTGCTAGACCTTGCCCACCTAGTCCGCCAGCTCCCGCCCGAGAACCGTATCCTCCTCCGCGAACTTAGCAGGCTGCTCAAGTTCCTCGCCCGGAAGCGGGAGACCACCCGCATGAGCTTGACTAACTTGCTCCTGGTCATTTGTCCTAGTGTGGGCATCGCGAGCAGCTTGGTTAAGATCTTCGTAGAGGAGGACGACCTGGTCTTCGGATTCCAGGAAGAGGCCAGTGGGGCGAGAGAGCTTGCGGCTATGCCGAGCGCAGAGAGGGATAGGGAAAGAGAAAGGGAGGTGAAGAAGAAACGCCGAGAGACGGTCGGCAGCGTACGGACGACCGCGAGTTCGCAATCGTATCACGCACCTGCTACCCCACCGGCGAACATCACCACCAGTCCTATGAGCATGAGCCCGAACGGCGCAAACCATGAAACAGCAGTGCCGAAGCGCGACCATTCCCTTCCGCCTACGACGCAGCCTGCTCCTTCGAGCAGGCGCAACTCTGTCCAGCCTCGACTGATGACGAGCAAGATCCCGAATGTGCTTGCTGCTGCTCCTGGTCACCGGAGGAGAGCTAGCGTCCAGCAGCAAGCAATGTTGCTGCCCATCTCTGGAGTCGCGCCTGCGCCTGTGATACCCGCTAAGCCCGAGGCGCTTTCTCTTCACCCACAGGGGGCCGTACCGGAGGAAGAGAAGGAGAATCGTCCTCAGACCCCTTCACCCCCTCCGCAGCTGGCCCTGGAGCTTCCCGACACACCCCTCCAGATCCCTTTCGACAGGACGCCTAGTGTTGATGATTCTGTGAGTCCTTCGAGCGCGCAGAAGAAAGCCGGGTTCTTTGGAGACTTGTTTGGGGCCAGCAGGCCGCGGCCGTTGGCGAATACGAATACGAATACGAATGGGAGTGAGATCTCTGGAAAGGTCAAACGCGATGGTCCCCCTCCGAGAGTGAGCATCATGAGCAAGCTGAGGCCGACCGAGGACTGGGGCTCGCGTGTCCTTTCAGACGCGGGGGTGCCGCCTGTCCCTCCTCTGCCAGGTAACGAAGCGCTGGGATCGCCGGGGAGTGTGACTTCTCCCACCAAGCTGTCTATGCCACGTCCGGCTGTGCTCAGGAAAGGCGCTGTACGCGATCGGATTAGGAATATCGAGGACCGGGATGGGGCCAAGACGGATGGGGAGGCTAAGGGTGTGCGGAGGTTTGTCAGGACGAGGGAGAAGGAGAGCGATGGAGAGCCGAAGCGCGGCGCTTTCTTCCCTTTCAATTGATTGGGTTATTTATCAGTAACGACACGACCTTTCTTTCATTTCTTTCATTTCCTCTTTCAGTTATCCTTTGCAGAGTATTTCATGGATCGCTCGGATCTTTCTTGCATTCGACTCCCCTTTGTGGGATAATGTTGTATGACCTACACGCTTACGCTTTCTTTTCTACCCATCTTTACCCTTTCTGCTGACGCACTTTGATCTGCTGTGTTTCTCGCCTTTTGAGGTTTGCAGCTTCTACTCTTGTTCCCGCTTCGTCCTGCGCCCATTGGGTGGCATACTTATGACCAGTGGTCCCGATGGGTGGACACGTACCCCGCGGATGGCTGATTCCCTTTAGACACGTAATGGTTATTCGGAGGAAGTGTACAATACAATCCATACATCGGAGTGTTCAGGGTGTACAGAGAATTCAGATCATGCTCGACCAGTTCATACACCATGGGTAACCTCGAAGAATCCCTCTGCTAACTTGCCCGCTTCTCCGCCTAGCGACTGCGTCGCTTTGACAATTTCTGACAGCCTCTCGCTGCTCAACGTACCCGGCTGCCTGGCATACACGTCCAGCCCCGCAGGCGTGAACAGCGTCTTCTCGAAGAAGGTTACCACCCAGCCCTCTTGTAGGTCGTATCCCAAGACCTGCCATTTAGAGCTCGCGATCCTCAGCCAGCCAGATCCGCGCCACTTGAAGTGTGCGCCATGCTCCTGGTGTGGTTGCGTATCGGTCGAGCTCTGAGCAGCAGTAGGAAGGAGCGTGGAGATACCGACAATGGAGCAGAGTGGTTTGCTCGACGGCGAGGAAGTAGACCGATACTGCACGTGGTCGTTATACGCCAAGTTGGGCGGTGGCGTATGAGGCGTGTAGGTGATAGTGACGTCTTTCCGCGTCTACGTTTCTGCTCAATACGACCATCTCCCTGCCAGCAAAGAATGTCAGGCGTACCTTCCAGATCCCTAGAGTCGATTGGATCACGAACCATTTGCCTTGGAAGGCGTCGATGGGGAACTCGGCTTTGCTCAAGCTTGGATGGCTTGGTACGCCGTCTTTGCCTGACGGCTGGTAGATCTGGACTGTCTTTGATGCTGTTGCTGGTGCCGCCATTGCTATCCTCTCGTTTGTTTGGCAGCTGATGATCGTCTGTGGAAAAGAGCGGGACAAAGATTTCGCCCGTCTATATATATAAAGAATGTGACAACGGCAAGAGGGTGCACGGCGACCATTTATGTGTTACCCAATCCTGTGGCCCAACCGGCTGTGGAAGCAAACACGTGACCGAAAGAAATCAGTCCCGTGACTGACATGAAAAGGGCGGCATCAACTGGAACTGCTTCACGTCGCGCTACTTGTTCCTTCCCGCTCCCAAGCTTGCTACAATGGCCTTTACCGATTATTTCTTTTCTGATGATCTGGAGGACGACGGCATCCTTGCGGTTGGCGACTCCCAACAGGTCTGGGCCGAACCGCAGAAGCTCGACTCGGATGATTCCCAAGACGACAATCTAGATGAAGATATATGCGCCTTCCAAAAGGCCATCGCCGAATGTTACTCGTCTCCCGCGTCTTTGCCGATGTCTGAGCCGATGTCCGACTCCTCTGAAGATGACATGCCTACTAGTACCGCCTCGTCAATGCCGACCTACTCGCGTAGTCAAGACAGCCAGATAGATCAGTCACAAAGCCAGATGTATGCGCCGGAAGACTCTGAACACTCGTGAGTAATGCATATATGCGCGTGACAAAACCTGATTGTAGACAGAGTTTTCAATAAACTCAGTGATCTGCTGACGAAACTGCGTCAAAAGCTTGCTACCATGGAAGACGTCGAACGCGCTGACGGACCGTTTCGAGACACGGCAGGAGACTCTTCTCAAGGAGACAGCCTTCCAGCCGACCTTCTGAAAGTTCTGAACGGAGTCACAAGCTCAAAGAAATTCAAGTGAGTACACTTTTAAGCCTGTGCTTGAGGCGATCAAGTTGACATCGCTGCAGAGTGACTCGCAAGACCATTATCACCTTGAAGAAATTCCTCGCATCAACAAGAGTATCTTGTAAAACCCTTTGTACACCATCAACTTGCTTTCTTTCTATTTTGACTCACACATTTCCAGCTCGCCTCATTAAGATTATCCAAATTTCTCAAGAAGCAATACTGACCAAGACGCCAGTGACAAAAAGGCAAGGACCCCGGATAAAGATGATAGTATGGGTGCTGACGTCTTTACCCTCAGAGATGTATTCTATCGAGATCCTTCCCTTTTTGACAATCAGGGGGTTTCTGACAAGGTAAGAAGTATCAACTTATGTTTCGGTTATGCACTGATCGGGTGATGCAGCTCATTGATCTTCTCTCCGAATTGCTAGGTGAGAAGCGAGGCGCTCTGAACATTGTCAGTCTATCATTGTTGTTCAGTCCCTGTCTTTGACCTGCCACAGCGCGCCTCACCGCGTGGGATGTTCGCCGGCTCTGCAATCACGTTACTATTGAAGAGCGGAGAAGAGATCACAGCTTCTGCAACGAGGGTGTGGTTCTCGGCTTCTTTCATGGGAGCTAGTTTCTCTGACATTGGTAAAGGGACAAACTATACCGGTCGAAGAGGACATTGAAAGAATAGATGTACGGGATGACATTTCCTTTGTAGTGGTGGTCGAGAAGGAGGTGAGGACTTACACACGAGTTCATGGGAAATCTCTCAAGATCTTCTCCAGGCCGTTTTCCAGACACTGCTGGCGAAGTCCTTTGCCGACCATACCTTTTCTGATGGGAAGGGACTCATAATCACCGTGGGTATTCATCTTTGCTCCTGATTCGAGCCTTTTGAACGGGCTACAGGGAAAAGGCTATCCCGATCTGGCGACGAGAGATTTATTCAAGAGATTGGCTCAAGACCTTCCTCCTTGGTGCGCCCTTCTTGCTCTCTCGTTTCTGAGAAGCTCATGCCCTGTAGGGTTCCTATTACAGTCCTTGTCGACGCCGACCCATACGGGTTGGATATCCTAAATCAATTTGTCAAGGCTTGCGACGGCCAGGCCGGCGAACGTGTACAGTGGATCGGCGTATTTGGTACCGAATGGACCGAGCTTGGAATCGAGCCGCAACAGCTTCTTCCTTTGAAGCCCACGGATTGCCGAAAGGTCGGGCAATCATGCCCTCGTGTAATTCCTCTGACGAAGAGAACAGGCTTTCAAGATGCTTCGAGAGACTCCTGATTTGCCCTCCCGATGGAGGTGTGTCTCAGGAGCTTTGTTGTTTTCCACTTCCGCACAGAGTACTGAGCTTCACACACAGGGAAGAACTACAACATATGCTGTTTCTACAACGGAAAGCCGAGATCGAATGTCTCTCGTCGTTGCACTGCATGCCCAGTTCTCCCTTCTCATCCTACCCAGGATCTTCGTTTTCCAGCTCTACTTCATCGACCCCTTCTCTGTCCACTTATTTTCTCCCCTCCTTTGACGAATCATCATCCCAGCTCGGGGGCACTGATTCTCCGTTCTCGCTTTTCTCTGAGCCGCTGACCAACTACGGGGAGGCACTGGTCCAATACTTAATCCGGAAGCTCAGGCCTAAGCTCGGAGGGGCAGAGATGTATGTTGCAGTACTCGCGCAACTTGACGAAGATCACGCTCTTGCGACGGCATTGGATTCAGTGAACGAGGATGTCAAACGGTTTTCCCCAGAGGCACTGCCGCCGCTGCCCGACATCCCTAGTTTTCTCTCGGGCATACCCGCGAATACGGAGCCTTCCAACAGTGAAGATCGAGGAGCAGCAATGACGTCAGTTGGGGTTGACGAGAAAGTCAAGATGCTGCTATCAACGGAACTTCCAGTGCTACCGGATGTTTCTGGTTCCCTTTTTGTCACACCGGGGCGAGCAGAGACCTCGTTCGATGAAGAGCATGCCCTGGCGATCGCATTGGCTCAGATAGATCAGGACATCGAAATAATATCTGCAGACCAATTCCCCGGGTTTGTCTTACCCAAACCTTCCGTTATTTCCGCCGTCATACCTGCAAAGAGGAAACTCCCGCTGGACAAAGGTGATATGGCGAGGAAACGTGCTGCCCTCGAAGAAGCAGACATACTCGGGCAGTTTGTGAAACGAACCTATATTGCTATGGAAGAACAGGACGCACCGACCTCAGATGACTCGGAATACTTTTCCGAGAGCTCGTTTCAAGCAGACTTGGCTAGGCTAAGAGACTTCGCGATGGATGAAGAGGACAATGCGGTACTTGTCGAGAATGATGAAGATGCTTTTGCTGGCATTTGGGCTGACCTTGCTGAGGAGGATGACATTATTGAACTCGCTTGCTTCTGATTGTCGGAGGTGCCGAAGGAAGGTCTCGCATGATTGAGATTTCTTGTGGTTATTTAACCGCTTCATCTTGCACGGACAATGGATGGCACGCAAGTACTTATGCATAATCATTAATGCTATTCGATCATGCACATGAGCGAGCCGCCGACATATGGCAACATTTCCGGGGTCTAAGGATCAATCCCCATGCTTCACCTCGAAGAACCCCTGGGCGAGCCTGCCCGCATCCCCCTCCAGCGCCTGAGCAGCCTTGACGATCTCCCCCAATCTCTCCGCGCTCAGGGAATCCGGTTTGCGGGTATAGATGTCCAGCCCCGCGGGAGTGAACAGCGTCTTGTCGAACCAAGTGACGAACCATCCTTCCTCCAGGTCGTACCCCAGGATCTGCCAGGTAGAAGTCGCCATCTGCAAGAGGAAACCCACACCCCGCCACTTGAAATTGGCACCATGTTCCTCGCTTCCCCCCATGGTAGGAAGGAGGGTAGAGATCCCATCGATCGATGTGGGGGCCTTGGAGGAGGGAGAGGAGAGGGAGCGGAACTTCTTGTTGTCGTTGTACACCAGGTTGGGGAACGGCGTGCTCAGGGTGTACGTCATACTCGTATCTTTGTGTGTCTACCCACGCGCAGTAAGCAACTGGATCCCCGATCATGCCCATCGAGCAAGAAGGGGCCCACCTTCCACATGTCCATCGTCGACCGGACGAGGAACCACTGGCCATTCAGCGCCTCGGCCGGGAACTGGGACTTGCTAAGCGAAGCGTGGGACGGCGCGCCGTCTTTCCCCGCAGGTGGGTAGATAGAGATTGGTTTAGGGTCGGACATGTTTGCTGCTGAGACGAGGGATGACCAGGAGGATCAGGAACTATATACGAGACGGCGGTGTGCCAGCGGATGACATCTGAGCTGGAGGGACGTGGTGAATACTTATACCCAGGTCGACCGCGAACTCAACTCGAGTTTCAGGCACCAAGCGCGACCGTTCCGACTGCTGTGAGGGTGACGGCAAGGTACTTGGAGAATAGCATAAGGAGAGAATGCTCTACCTTCTGCGGGACCGGCAGGGATACGGGAGAAAGCAAGTCAGGGGTTCGGGACCGAGAACTTGGACATTCCGACAGTTGGACTGCATCACATGAAAAAAAGGTAAAAGTCGATCAAGTACTAGTGCGTGAATCGCTGTTTCAAATTCCAGAGAGACAAACTTAGCTGACGATTAGCTGGGTCAATATTCGTCGCTGTGAGTCAGTTGCTCGATGATCGTGATCATTTTCACATGCACGTGACAGGCACCCATGTTGAATTACTCTTTGACCAAGGGACAAGAGGTCAAGATGTGTGATTATCCATTCACGCATCAATAGGTTGGTCCGCCCTAACCCACTGCACGCTCCCGCACATCGGCATCAAGAGCACACGACTCTTTCCGTCCTTGTACAGTGCCGGATCGCCGCCCATCAAGTTCATAGGGAACCCAATGTCGAATGGCACTGCCGCGTCGAGGAACTCGATCTGCTCCGGGGTGAGCTTGATATCAAGCGCCTGATAAAAAGATCAGAATCGATTACATAACAGGACGACGGGCGAACCTTGATGTTCTCCTTCAGATGTTCCACTTTCTTTCCCCCAATGATAGGGAACACGTACGCCTGCTTATGCAAGCAATAGCTGATAGCGACGTTGACGAGGCTCGCCTCTCCCCCAACCTCATTAGCAACCTTCTCGAGCGCCGCGCTCATCTTCTGTTCCCCCTCGGTAAGCTGTTTATTCCCAAATCGGAGGTTGTCCTCTTTGAGTCGCTGTGTGAGCTGAGCTTGGGTACGGAATCGGCCGCCGGCGATGACGCCCCATGGCGCTATGCCCATCCCTTCTGCATGGCACATGGGGAGGATGTCTCGCTCAAAATCACGTTTCAAGCAGGACCATTCGCCTTGGTCTGTCCTGCGTCAGCCGCTCCGTTGTATATGCTAGATGAGGAGCACGTACAGACAACAAATTGATTCAATCCGTGAGCTCTTGCGTACTCGTTAGCCTTGGAGACAACCCAAGCGGGTGTATCGCTAATCCCCAGATAGAGGACCTTCCCGCTCCGGACCACGTCGTCCAGGGCACGCATCACCTCTGGCACAGAACTCCCGTAGTCCCACCAGTGGACATACAGGATGTCGACGTACTCCGTGCGTAGTTTGGCGAGAGAATCGCGGAGGGAGACGTGCAGGGACTTCTTATGGTTGCCCGTGAAGTTGACGTAGACCTCCGCGTCTGAGCGGGCCTTGCGGTAACCGACGGAATACTTGGTCGCCAATACTATGCGCATATATAATCAGTCCCGCACATGTTCAGGCAGTGGAATGCGTAGTATACCGATCTCGTCCCTGTTATTCCGGCTCTCCATCCATTGCCCAATCCACTGCTCACTCTGCTCTTCCTGGTAGTCGTTCGCCGTATCAATAAAGTTTCCCCCAGACTTCCAGTAGATATCCAGCAACTCGAAGGCTTTGTCCTTAGGGATACCTCCGCCGAGGACCTCCTCCCATGCAGAACCTAGTGACATCCCACCCAGGCAGAGAGGGGAGACGCGGAGCCCGCAAGAGGGAGAGAGGAGGCGGTACTCCCCAAGCTTGGTGCGAGGGGGTCCGACGGAAGTGAGGGAGGGAACGTTGTTGGGCGGGAGTCGAGACATTGTTGAACTAGGCGATATGTGGGGCTAGAGCGAGACCGATGTGGTTGATCTTGCTGCTGGAGCACTTGCAGTCCTTGACGTGCTTTATATATGCTCAGCAAAGGCATTCATATGATACCCAGAGGTCCTCACATTAGCGAACATGTCGGCGACTCCGAAGATCGCCAGCGGTACGGGACCATGATAGTAAGCCTCTCGGATGTTTCCACGCAAGCGCAAATCATGGGTGCATGGTGTAATACCCTTCTGCAATGAAGCGGGATGAGTGACCGCGAGTCGACGCATTACGTCGACTCACCTTCATCATGCTTACCCGGAAGAGATCCATTCCATTTTGGAAATGGATGTTCCCCGGTAGATGACCCCTTATGCTGAACCCCGCATCAACCATCACGGCTCTCAGCCATAAGCATCTTTCGATAGGCTAACAACAATAGTGGGAAGGATTGATGAGCCAGAAATGAGCGAAAAGGCGACAAATGCAGGCGAGAGCGTGGGGCCAGGGTACACCGTGGACAGGGCTCTAGTAGTTTCCGTCAAGGTTACTAACATGGAGGGTTGGTGGAACGGTCGGTGTCGTTGCAAGATATTATTGTTGTTGACTGCGCAGGTAAATCGACTAGCGATGCTCCATGTTGATGTCGAATATTGAACTAAGCAGCTTTGAATTGATTGAGAAGGAGTCAACTTCCAACAAGTCGTCGTTCGGTGCCCGATTCTGTCAGGGATCCACTGGCACTGTTTGGCACACGACGTTTGGTGTACGACGACCGCTGCCATCTCCTGTAATATACCTGGTTCTGTTTTGTGTATATCATGTCACCCGTATCTGTCGACGACTCAAAACTGACGTATCTCACGCCTTCGCAAGTCTCTAAGGTACTTGACTTCACTTGTATAGACCAGATCTCGCAATTGACGCCTGCTATGTAGTTCTATGACGACGGGTAAACTCCCTCATGTCGGATAATATCCAATCACTGAACATACCCCTCAGTTATCTTGTCATTCCACAGTTTCTTGATCAAGATGAAGTTGATAAGCTCATGAAGCGCACCCAAGACCTGCTGGATTCGTTTGACCTAGAAGGACACCCATTGACAAAGTTCACGACCGGCGAGTCAGAGGACGAGTCCAAACATGTCGGAGACGACTACTTCCTCAACAGCGGGGACAAAATCCGGTTTTTTATGGAAGAAGATGCGGTTGGGAAAGATGGCAAGTTGAATAGACCGAAGAACAGGGCTGTGAATAAGATTGGTCATGGTACGTCCCTGCTTTCCAGGTCTCTATTGTGCAGATCTGAGAATGCGATGTTATGCTCAGGTTTATATGAATGTGATGCGGTGTTCAGAGAAGTTAGCCCTCACAACCCGAAGCTGAAAGCTGTGGCAAGAGATCTGAAGTTTCATAAGGACCCAGCGAGTATGCGTGCCTTTCCTAATCTACACCCCATCCTCTGACCCCATCCAGTTCTTCAGTCTATGGTGATATGCAAGCAGCCTGAGATCGGAGGAAAGGGTACGTCGTATTCAGTATCGTATTCCAGAGTATACTGATGCCTTGTCCAGTTCCTGAGCATAACGACTCGTGAGCTTCTGTGAATTATCTTCGTCTCCACTTCTCTCACGCTATTCCCCGAAAGTACATTCCTCTACACCGACCCTCCTTCCGCGATCGGATTTTGGTTCGCTCTCGAGGCTTGTACACCAACGAACGGGGCGCTCTCCTTTCTCCCCGGTTCCCATAAGACCACGCCCATCAGCAAACGGTTCGTTCGCCTGCCGACGGGCGGAACGGGCTTCGAGCAGCTTCAGGAAGAGAATGCGCCAACGGATGATGCAGAATATGTGTTGGAGACTTGTGATGCAGGTGCATTGCTTGATCGCCTTATGACTATCAATGCTGACGTGAAGTGCTAGGGACCCTCGTGCTAATCCACGGGAGCGTGTTACACAAGTCGGAGAAAAACCTCTCGCAGGCGACGCGTTATGCCTATACTTTTCACATGATTGTACGTATTTATTCTCCACTACCCGCTCAATTGCTCACGGTACGCAGGAGTCCGAACCATATGCCAAGTATGACGAGAAGAACTGGTTGCAGCCAACACAAGAAATGCCGTTCACGAAGCTGTTCGCCCAAGAATAAAATTTCGCAATACCGGGGATAAAATCTATATTTGTACACTTTTTACATGGCTCAGTCTACCACTTAGAAGTCTTAAGCCGAGTTCCGGTTCCTCACGCGGCCAGCTTCAGGCCTTCCTGTCCTATGTAATGCCGAGCGAAGAGGTCGTTCTGGATCCAGAGTGCCTGCAAGAGTTCGAGCGATCAGCTAAGAATTCGAAGGTTAGCTGATGAAGACGCGTACCTTGTTTACCGCCAAGATCATCCGGCGTTTGTCCTTCAATGGGAGCGTTTCCTCCGGCAGAGAAAGGAGGGTGTCAGCCAACAGAGATTCCACCCAGCCAAGCAACTACAGCGGATGAGGGACAATGCTGAGCTCAACCAAAATTGACACGTACAGCGTTCATCTGGATGTACTCGACATGGAGTGGTTCCTTCTTCTCACGATGCTTAAAGCCAGCCTTGCCTGTGTGCATGATGCCGACCTTGTCCATGTACTCCCATTGCTATGGCTCGCATGAGCACGGATACCATTTCACGGCTCTTGTAACTCTCACCTTGATGGACTTGTAGTCGCCAGTCAGAAGCTTCACAATCCACACCTTTAGGAAATCCTTGCGGAACTTGATCTGTTCCGAGTCATGACCCAATGTATCGAGGTTCGTTGCGAGGTTTCCCTCAAATCCAGCGTTGCGAGGGAGGAAGGAAACTTTTGTCACGTCGTACGTGAAGAGCTTGCCGTATACAGCATCGAGGATGGTCGGGATCAGAGGGGTAGCAAGGGGTGCAATGTCCTTCAGTGCTTGTATATCGGCTATAGGAATGTGTCAGACACCTCGAGCGTGGCGAAGAGTTGAACCGATAGACTGACAATCGCTGAACTCGAGGAAGTCCGTTAAGTATGCCATACGCGCTTCAAGGGAAGTGTAGAGCGTGTCATGGTCAACATGCTTCATAGGGGGAACACCGTGAGCGCGTCCGTCTGACATGATGATGTCGTGAGAGTTGTGGTATTGAAGAGTGGAGAAGACTGGTCGAGAGCAATGAACATCCTTGAGTGAACTTCGCTGCTTATAACTTGTGCAGCTCTCACGCCCAGGAGTGACAGAAGGCTCCACAACAGGGAAAAGAAGACCCTTTCATTCATATCCCGTACCGGGCCTTTTCGTGTGGGGTAGATGACAAACGATGTTGAGACGTAGGTGACTAGGAAGGAAAGGTTGACAAACGTAGTAACTGAAGCGTCTTGCACAATAAGGTGACCAAGCGAGGCGGACCGGACGGCTCCCCATAGTAAGACAGCATGAGAGCCAACAACGTGAAGAGAAGTCTTTCTCCTCAGGGGATGGTGTGCAAATCCTGCATATTTTGGACTCTCGTTGAGACCCTAGTGACTCCGGACCATAGTCCCTTTGGAGGCGTCCCGAAGAGAACGCACTTCAAGCAGCAATACCGTCCGGGATTATGGCTCCTGGACAGCCAGCCAAGCCTCATTTAGCAAAAAGCACGCGATTTCAATGAGACTATGGTCGTCCCGCCGGCGCATGCGGGATGTGTGGAAGGGCGGAGTCGGACGTGAGCCCTGAATGGCCCGGGGTAAAGGAAATTTTCATGAAAAGCACGTGGTTGACGGCAAATAGGGCCCAATCACAGGTCGCGTTATTATAAGGCGCCAAACGTGCAATGCTCTTCGGCGAGCTTACTACAGGCGCTCTTATTCGTCAACACTTCACCTAGTGCTTTGAATTTCTCCTGCCAGTGCCAACACTTCTCTTGGACCACTCAGCCAGCCAGGCAACACGACCTACACTTGTACATGTGAACCACCACCATATCTCGCTCTGGTTTCTCAAGGCCTCGGTTCTGTGGCTTCTTTTCTACCGACAATGGCTCTTGCCAAGCCCGCGGCACCCAGGGAGCGCTACCGAAACAGCATCCCGTCCGCACTGGAGCTATCCCACCGGGCACGTGTGGGCCGTTATAACCCCACAATAATGTAGTTCGTATTGATCAACCATCTGTGGACGTTCTGATGCCCCATCAGGCGGCAGTTCCTAACCCCGTGACCAGCGAGCTCCACATAGACATTGTAGACAATTTTCATCCTCCAATATCTAAACTTTGCAAGGCTTTCGAATGGATATTGGATGGACAACTACTTGATTGTTGTTGGTCGTCGCGATCGAGACAATTAGACCAATTCAGCTTAGGTAAGATCAGGATAAGGGATCCTACCCCGCACACGTTACACCATGAGCTATGGAATTCTAATCTACCTCCTTATTTAATTCTTCCCAAAATCTTGTCCCTGGCCTTGATTGACCCAGGGACTACGTATCTGTCCCTTGATGAGAGACGAAAACAGTGAGACATCATCTTGAAGTCCCTCGTTCTTTCTCACGGCCCTTGTGCCCAACTGTTGACGATGTCCCTGGATCCCTGCAGTCATTATCAACACCACATGCTGTCTTGATATCTGCATTCAGGCGATTTTCTTGCTCAGTTCCTTCGGGCAGCTGATGAATTCCCCATTCGTAGGTCAACGTTGTTGACCCTGAAAAGCACGACCGAGGACATCGAAGAACTAAAAATCATAGCGCGGAGAGACGTATTGTCGAGCGGGCCAGGAGGAAGAAAGTCTCAAGGGAATTCTCCTGAGCTGCTTCCAGACCCGTGTTTCAGACTGTACGAAAGATCAGACGGAATAATAGGAACATCGTGCTTATCATGGTGGGCCAAGACGCAATCCGTGACGAAAAAGACAGCCTCGATCCGCATATGATTCACATCTCTGGTGTATGCCCGGCTTTTCTTGCCAGTTTGATGATTGCAGGGGCCAATTGTAAAACGGAGACGCACGCCAGATAGAGATGTGAGCTATTCGCCCAGAACTAGAATTATACAATCGTCTTCATCACCCGACCCATTTGTACATGGATTACAACCCTCGATATCGATATCATTTTATATTTGCTAGGGAATATTCCTCCTGGCGACGCCATCCGTTGCATATGTAGTGCGGAGCAGAGAGGTTGGTCTACATCATGTAATGCCGGGCGAACAGATCGCTCTGCCCGATGTAATGCCGCGCAAAGAGATCGTTCTGTATCCAGAAAATCTGTTTGGGAACAATACATCAGCATCGACAAGCCCAACGGAAAGATAGAGTGGGTGTACCTTGTTGAGGGCTGTAATCATCCGCAACTTGTCCTTGGGCGATACCTTCGCGTCTGGGATCCGAAGTAAAGTGGTCGTGAACATGGTTTCCAGCCAACCAAGTAACTGATAGGGTATAAGAACATGGAAGACAGAAAGAGGAGACACTACATACCCCAGCCATGTGAATGTACTCCACATGGAGCGGCGCTTTCTTCTCCCGATGCTTGAACCCAGCCTTTCCGGTGTGCATTATGCCCACCTTATCCATGTAATCCCATTGCTACAGACCGACTGTTAAAATCGTTCCGCATGGACGCAAGACGATGCTCACGCTCATGGAATTGTAATCTCCAGTCAACAGCTTCACAAGCCACCCTTTCAAGAACTCTTTACGAATCTTAGTTTGCTCGGAGTCGTGACCGAAAGAATCAAGACCGCTCTCAAGCTCATCTTGCTGGTAGCCCATTTTCCTGGGCAGCAGGAGGACTTTTGTCACATCGTATCGGAAGAGCTTCGTGTACACGGCATCGAGGATAGTTGGTATCAAGGGGCCAAGAATGGGCGCAACGTCCTTAAGCCCTTTTATATCCTCTATTGTCTCAAATCAGGAATGTGCGCGATGAGACAGTGATCCAAGGGGCTGACCTTTCCCAAATTCAATGAAACTAAGCAGGTAATCCATACGTGCCTCAAGGTTGGTATAGAGGGAGTCGTGATCGACATGCTTCATTACAGGACATCCGTGAGCCCGCGCGTCTGACATAGCTGGTCGGTCTTCTTGAGGATACAAAGAAAGGAAAAGAGTGGGTGCTGCGTAATCTGGGAAATTTGGGGTAACTGGTTCTTATAGTGCACGTATTTATCAAACCCTCAATGAAAGAAGGAAAAAAACTCCGCCTCACCGAGAAGCGCAACAACCCCTCGTCTCAATGTGCGTATCGGGCCATATTGTGCGGGATAAATGTCAAATCGCCACGGCAAGAAACAAGAGGGAACGGTTAACAAAAGCGGCAACTGAGGCGTCTTTGATCAATAAATGGAGGCGAAGCGGACCGCACGGCAGG
Organism: Dacryopinax primogenitus; assembly: GCF_000292625.1. Lineage (NCBI taxonomy): Eukaryota > Fungi > Basidiomycota > Dacrymycetes > Dacrymycetales > Dacrymycetaceae > Dacryopinax > Dacryopinax primogenitus. Next base: position 220,061 of record NW_024467220.1, on the reverse strand, counting down.
GAGACAGATGCCAGGGGATAACTTCGCCGCTTTGTGCTTTCAGTAAGATGGAGGAGACTTCTCCAACAGAAGCAAGAGTGTAAGCGAAACTACATCTGATGGCTTGATCCGATACTGCATAAGAGGGGACTCCCTGTTTGACCCCACAAGGCAGAAGGCAGTACGGCTCCGGCACGGGGAAAATCTTGATGCGCGGAAATTGTTCACGAGACTTCGACATGGGGCCGTTGGTCCGCAGCCAGCTCCTCCCGCCGTTATATTGCGGAAGGTGGAAGGAGGAAGTCGGAGACATGCCCTGAAAGACCCGGGGTGATAGGAAATTTGTCAGTCAACCGTTCAGAAGGCAAGAAGGAATGCAGTGCGAGTAAGATAGTCCGGACAGCAGGCCGCCTCGATGCAGCGGCGCGCTGAACCGCGTTCCCGCTCCTCCACTTATCCACCGAGTTGAGCTTTTAAGCACTTCTGAGGAATTAAACAACAGAGTTTGCAGCATGGTCCAGAGCAGAATGCGTGATCCGTCAACGACGAAGTCCCTGAACAACACAGTTGGTGCAGACTGAGACTATTGCTTCCGGTCCTTATAAACCCTTGATTTCCAAATATAGTAGTAATTCCGTTAGCCATTGATTATATGAGGTGCACTTCATTTCAATGAACACAGCAGAAAGATTAATTTGACTCGTCCGGAGGCCGTCAATTAGCTGATCGCGTGAAAGCGTTTAAGCCCTGACCAACGGGCACGATTACATAGCTGAGTGACAGATCCGAGGCATAGGCTTCTCCGCCGCAGGGAAAGAGACCCGTAGAGTGGGGAAATATCCCCTCGATGATGGAGGGATCACACTAAGGCACAGGAACACATGGTGGATCGGCAAGCTTACAAATGAGTGTATTAGACTGTCCGCACGCACAGTATGACAAGAAATGCCTAGGGAATTGTTACATATGATATGAGCAGCATCCACAAATGAAGAGGGGGAAGATGGAACGTAGGACTCTAGTAAGACACTGTGTGAACATGACCGTTTTTGTATAAATTTTAAACTGCTTCGTCCTCCTCACCCCCAAAAACGGGTCTCTGGCATGTTGGACAACGCCCGGAGACGTCCCGCAGCCACGGATCGATACACTCTTTCTGTAAGATCCGGATAAGCGCTTGAAACGAATGCAGTGCAAATCACTCACATGAAATACATGTTCGCATGGCAACAATCTCAGCTCCTCCGGTTCTGTCGGTGTGGGCCTGGGCAACTCCTCCCCTAGTGGCGAAGTACCGGCAGGGGCGAGGAACACGACCGGAATAGTAGCCTCGTTGCCTTGTTCCACATCCACGCCAGTACCTTCAGCCGACCTTCTCGTCGCTGCAGGACTGACTAGGGATAGGGGACTAGAAGGCGCTGTCCCAAACTGGGTGTTATGGGAAGCGGCAGATCGAGGCTGCTCGACTGGAGGCGCGTTGTGCACACGTTTCATATCGACAAAATCGTTTAAGCATATGGCACAGGCTGCTCTGTGCTTCTCTATCTTGTGCCTCTTGGGACCTACGGCCTGTCTCGAAGCGGAAAGCGAAGTATCGTTGCGTTTGAGTCGTAAGCGCCCTAGAGTGCTTGAGGGAGGAGGGGGTAAGACGAGAGAAACGGTGGACATAGATGCATATTGTACAATTGGAATTTGCTCGAGTTGGGTGGTGGAGAGTGGACCGATGGTCGGGTTGATGCCGCCAAGGCGTACTGCTCGTCGGGGTAAGATCCCCGGACAAAAAATCGCGAGAGAAGCCTGTTAAAGGTTGAGTCCACGAGCAGACACGTGAGGCAGATACGACGCGTACATAACATATAGCATAGATGGCTCCACCAACAACCAGTAACACAACCTCCGCAACAGCCAGCCAGGTTCTGAAAAGAGCTACAATGCAGGCGAAAAAGATAGTTGGAGAGAGATCCCAGGCAGTAGGTGATCCAGTCAACGTGGAAAATAGTACAGCAGAGAGCACAATATGGAGTATTGCAGTGAAGTAGGGTATGAAGTCTTGTCGGAGTCGATACGCGACGCGTCCCATGGTTGAGAGGGGGCTATCACATGTAAGTTAATCACCAGCACGGTTGATGGTGGAAGGCGACATACATGCTCTCGTTTGGCTGACGTAGGATCCACCAAACATTAACAGGCCATCCTATTACAGCCTTTCCGACCTGGATGATGTCGAATGCCTGTAGGCGCCGAGGGCAAGCATCCCATTGCGAGTACCCTGGTGCCGCAGGGCTCTGTACGCGAGATGATACAATCAGCAGCGCGATGATTGCGGTGATCTAGGAGCAGAGTAAGCGTGAATATATTTGAGATCTCCGGAGGGACGCACTTGGATAAATGTAAAGGTACACGTCGTGATCATCTTTCCCCTTTTGGATGCCAATGCAATCTTGATCACGTACAGCTTCGATGTCAACCATAACCTCCATCGAACGCGTGCACGACGTCTTCGGAGCTGGTGAGTGGATCGTGGCTGCTGAGCTGGGAGTGGTGCTGCATCTTCAGTGCCAGAGGGGGCAGACGCTGGGGCGATTTGTGTTGCACTTGATGCCAGCAGCTCCTGCCCTACTCCACTCGCACTACCCAATCCACCATCATATAGATCCACATGAAACGTGCTCGCTTCTCCGAGAAATAATTCTTCAGTCTCTACAGCCGCCGGGGCCTCCGGGGTGCATGGTTGTTGTCCCGGGTTAGCTGGCCCATCAAGCTGCACGTGTCCCGAGTCGGCAGTTGATTGATGATGCACAGGGCGGAGTTCGTGTGCTTGCTCATGCACCTCTGTCGACATATAAGTTGTGTGTTGATTATCCACGAGCTTTGAGATTGAAGAGAGAGATATGGAGAGAATAAACAACGAAGAGAACGGAGAATAGTCGCTCGTTGTCGTCGGCAATGCTGTACTGGCCTGTGATGCGCCTGTTATGAGCGGATGCTTTCTCGGTGAGTGAGCGTCACCAATGATGCCGATATGCCGAACGTGCCGGGAATGCACAAAGATCATTGAGCATCGGAATTTACTAGCGGCTGTCAAGCCTTACTGGACTAGTCTCGGATTTCCTGTGTTTTAAAAAGAAATATGGAATGTTCATTCACCAATATACTTTCTCTGGAGACTGATCAGGAATCGCATGTTATTATATATGATACCAAGTCATGTGCTCGCTAATTACGCATGTAAATTGTGTCATCGCATACACCTCGTCGCTTCTCATCAACAACCTTCCTGAAGGGATCCTTCGAAGGTTCATCCCTGGCCGATAGGTGTAAAGCAAATCACAGGTCGTCAGGCTCCGGTTCTGTATCTGCAAGACTCATATAGTCGGCTGATGTAAATGCGCTAGTAATCGAATACCCCGGAGTGCCCACTTCGGAGTGGGGTTCGATATGCTCGTCAAAGTAATGGCGGGCAATGGACCGAGGTGCTAGAGAAAAGAATCAACACAATGAGTCAACAAGACGACAACTTGAAGCTGTACTCACTTCTCGGGGTTTTCGGAAGACGGCAAGTCAAACCACTCTGGACGATATGGTACGCCACTAAACCGGTCCACCCGGTTTGATGCGATGCCCCCAATCCTCTACCATCATCGGCATGGAAGAATTCATGGAACCAGACGTAGTCCCTAAAGTGAGGGTCTTTGTCTAGCTTGGCAACGCCTCCGTTTGTGGCTCGACTACCTTCAGGATCTCGAGCAAAGATGTGGATGATCCGGTGCTGGACTTCCTCAGCAACACGGGCAAGGTTCATGTAGTCTCCACTGCCTGTAGGACATTCGACCTGCAACGCATCGCCGTAGTATTGGTGGAACCGTTGCAGGGACTCAATCAGCAAGAAGTTGGTCGCCAGCCAGATTGGACCTCTCCAGTTCGAGTTGCCGCCGAACATGCCGCTCTTTGAGTCGCCCGGCCAGTATTCGACGCCGAAGTACTCGCCATTTACATGCATGCCCCATGGATGCTCCTTATGGTGTAAACTGAGCGAGCGAATACCGAACTCGCTGAAAAACTCCTTTTCGTCAAGCATCTTCTCCAAAATTCGAACGAGACGGTCCTCGCTGGCCAGAGCGAGAAGACGGCGTTCACCACGACCACGGGCTGTCACGTGTCAGGGACTCAAGCGTGACGACCTGCAATGGTGCTTACCTCGCATATTCGCCATGTTACGCTGTGACATCTCCGGCCTGTTGTCGATGAACCACTCCATGCGCTTCTTGAATCCCTTGAACCGATCGATTGTGCTCGGCTCGAGCGTGAGGGTTGCAAATAGTGGAATGAGTCCGACCAAGCTTCGAATCGGGAGCTGCTGTGTACTCCCAACTCCCCACTGGATGGCGTCGTAGTACATGCCGTCCTGCTCGTTCCACAAGCTCAATTCGTCATTTTCGTCTCCGCGGTATGTCATTGCGTCTGCGATGAAGATGAAGTGCTCGAAGAACTTCGACGCGATATCCTCGTATGTGTCGTTATGCTTAGCGAGCTCGAGTGCGATGGAGAGCATGACAAGAGAGTAGAATGCCATCCAGGCAGTGCCGTCGGCTTGACGAAGGTCGCCACCAGTAGGGAGTGGTTCAGAACGGTTAAACGCACCGATATTATCCAAACCCAGGAAACCTCCTTCGAAGACATTCTGGCCGTCTTGGTCCTTGCGGTTGACCCACCAAGTGAAGTTGATCAGTAACTTCTGGAAAACCCGCTCCAAGAACTTGAGGTCCCCATGACCACCTTTCATCTTCCGCTCGATCTTGAACACCCTGAATGTTGCCCAAGCGTGAACAGGAGGATTGACATCAGAGAAGTTCCACTCGTATGCCGGGATTTGCCCATCAGGCTTCATGTACCACTCGCGCACAAGCAGATCGAGCTGTTTTTTGGCAAACGCGGGGTCAACCATTGCAAGTGGGATGCAGTGGAAGGCACTGTCCCAGGCAGCGAAAAATGGGTATTCCCACTTGTCGGGCATAGACAAAATGTCTGCAATATAAAGGTGCTTCCAGTGCTATTGCATAATCAGCATCACGACAACGAGGGAGAAGATATATGCATACCTGATTGCGAATCCACTTCCTCTCTGGTGGGGGCGGAGGTTGGCCCGGATCCCCCTTGATCCATTGATCTTGAATGAATTGGTAGAATTGTTTTGACCAAAGCATGCCTGCAAGCGCCTGCCGCATGACATTCTTGAAATCATCGGAAACCGAGCCCGCGAGTTGGTTATAGAACTCATCCGCCTCCTCTCGCCTCTCTTCAACGATGTCGTCGAATATCTCTTCATCCCAAATAGCTTGATCTTCATCAGGATTGCGCGATGTTAGCTTCAGACGCACGACAGCGCACCCTCCACGTGGGGGTACGTCTCGGAAGACGTAGTGCGCAGCGGATTTGGTGCCCTTCTGTGCGGGGTTGACATAGTGTTTCGGTTCCGTCCGTGGTGGTGCTTCCGGTCCTGTCGTCTTCTTATGCGTATCCTGATCTGGCTCCTCGAAAAGCTCCTTTTCTTTCTTCGTCTGACGGTCTTTCTTCGGACGATGTGAGGGGATGATATGGTCGTGGAACGCGTCCTTCACGTACGGGCTTGCGTTTTTGCCGTTCCATAGCCGTTCGAAGTTTGTGTCGTTCTCGGTAAAGAGAAGCTCGGGCAGAACACTCTCACCGTCCACTTCGACCACACCTCCCGCCTCTGTAGGTGCAACAGGGGGTGGGGATGGTGTGCAGAACAGACGCGTCGTCCCCATGGTTGGATGGTTTGCGGTGATCGTATAGGGTTGCGTCTTGGACGCATGCATCATTGGCTTCGCAGGGCCAGTGACGGGTGGGTTGGACCATGACCATGAGTTTGGGAAGAACAACTGCGGGATAATATGCAGAGTCGCGGGATCCGGACCGCGATTGTATGCGGTTATACGAATGGATGTCGCGTTCGGCTCATCGTCATCTTTTGCGTACTAGAAGTATGTTTCAGCGAACGTGGGTAGGTATCGTGAAGCAAGAGACGGACCTCCACGAACACATCCCAATACCGGTCCTCGTTCCATATACCAGTGTGCATAATCTCGTATTCTGGCTCATCCCTACTCCGTTTCTGATTCTCGCTGACCAGTTCCTCATACGGGAACGGCTTCTGTGGATACTTGTACAAGAACTTCATGTACGAGTGTGTTGGCGTGCTGTCGAGATACCAGTACATCTCCTTGACATCCTCGCCGTGGTTTCCCTGATGGCCAGTGACGCCAAACAACCGCTCCTTGAGAATGGGATCGACACCGTTCCAGAGGGCCAGAGAGAAGCATAACCGTAGATGGTTGTCGGACAGTCCGGCAAGACCATCTTCTCCCCAGCGATAAGCACGAGAGCGTGCATGAGCGTGGGGAAAGGCAGCCCATGCATTACCATCGGCGGAGTAATCCTCACGGACTGTTGCCTACGCATATATTCAGCATATACTCGCTTATAGCATTCAATTGCGGTTACCCATTGTCTCTCCGAGAGATAGGGGCCCCACCGCTTCCAGTAGAACTCGTGCGCCTCATCTTCCTGCAGCCGTGCGTGTTCTACACTTTTGTACTCGATACCCATCTTAAGGCGGTATCTGTCGCGTGTACTCGTGTACTCCTTCTCCTCTCCTGCGCTATCTCCCTCCCTCTTGCCGTTCAGGAAACGGGGTGAGTGTAAGGGATGCCCCCCGTTCCCGTTTCCATTGGTGTGCGGGACCTCTACCTGGATCTTCTCCTTCCCTTTCTCTTTGGCCGATGCACGACTACCACCCGTATGCGGGCTTTTTGTGCTCGGCATGGGGGTGAGGTTCAAGGGAGGGGGTTTGGGGATGTTGATGCTGAGCGGGGGATCGGAGGGAGAGTCTGATCGGGGAGGTGTTGGTGTCTGCGACTTAGTGGTCGGTCCCATACGAGGGGAGGAGGATGAAGAGGAAGAGGCCATCCCATCGACTGTTCCAAATACCTTGGAGCGGAGCTTGTCTGCTGAAGACATCTTGGAATTGAGGCCGGGTCAATCGTGTGACCTTTCTGTGTTTGTGAGGGTGTGGTGAGGAGCGACAAGGGTGATCGACGGGGGAATGGGGTGTTAGCTGAGCGTGGGCGTAAGAGCTGAGACGAGAAGAGGAGGTCGGACGCTAATATAGGAAGACCGGGGAAGCAAAGTCGGACTCTCCTCTGTGTCGTCTTCGCAGATCGATGGTATGTGTATGGCGTACGGTGTAACAAGGGGGGCAAATCGTCGAAGAGAGTCAAGTCGAGAATGGAAGACGAGAGGGGAGAGGTCGCAGCTATATGCGTCTCCCAGCCTGTGGAGGCATGGACAGCGCGACGATGAATGCGCGACAACGGTGATGAACTGGGGGTGGCGCAGTACTTAGAAAAACTGGACTTTACAACAACGCGTCGTCGTGCAGTTGTCCACGTTTGCCCTTCGGCTATCTAAAATGCTCTTGGCACAACAAATTCCCTTTCACCGCCTTCAAGCACAGTGCATGATATATATACAACACCTTGTAAAGGGATGATGGAAACGTAAATATGGACGGAGACCAGCTCCTGGATGGCGGTTGTATTGATGACGTTTATCTCCAGAACCCTGCATGCGGTGCACGCGGACCGTTACACGCCATCAATAGGTCCTGATAAGGAAATCGCCGTACTCTTCCAACTGCGTCTGCTGCATTCCCTTCTCCTTTATCACAGAGAGGAGGTTCCCTATGGCGCGAATATAGAAAACTACATTGCATGACAATGAACGCCATGATTCTCGAGCTTCAGCCCTAAATATACCTCAATTACGACCTAAGAAGTCTCTCATGACGTCAGTGGGTTAGAAGTTCGGGATGATCCACGGGAGCTAGCTTCCAGGATTGTCTCATCTGCTTAGAATCACACGCACGTGGTCAATACTTAAATAACCCGTCCGAGCTTCTTGTCGTACCTGCCGGAACATCGGGCCGGATTTGCTGCACCCGTTCTGGGAGACTAACAATTTAGAATGGCACTAATACGATCCGCCACAAGAATGTAATCAATGAAACTCACAGAATTTCGAGAGAGATAAAACCATGCTTGCAGTCACCCACTTCTTGATTGGAACGACTTCTCTTCTTATCTTGAACCGAAAAAGTTCGGACAGCGAGGCAAATTTTCGCAGGTCATTTACGGGACAACAACATCGATATCAATATTATAGCGCAGGGCTTGATAATCTTATTCTTGAGCTCTGGGAAGACAGAAAAATTCGTGCGCACGTGCGAGGTCGTGACTAGAAATACAGCGAGACTTTGCTACAAACCATCATCGTCAAACCGTCATATTCTTCATGCGAAGACACTATCGGTTACGATTTGCACCTCAAGGCGTAAGGGCGGAACGTTCCGGACAGCTGGCACAAATATTCCCGTTGGGGTGACTTGAATTGATACGATATGCTGCTGAATCGTCAGCTTTCAGGTCAGAATGATGGCAAATCTCGCTTGCCTTCACTGCAAGTCCTGGAAAGTTGAATGACGGGCATGCATCCGCAGGACACTGAAAACATATTTCAACTTTGCGCTGCATAAGCAGCCGCTGACGCCCCAATACTGGCGCTGGAGGGCGATCTCGAAATACAGTAGCACGACACAGGATGTCGGTGAAGGTCGAGCCGCGCGAAAAGATGCTTCGCTGTTCAAGATGCGCTGAAAGACAGGAGGTAGAAGTCAGGAGGTCTAACACCTGAGCATCATCCGATTCGAACGATAGTGCGATTCTGATTGGCGCGTCACGTGCGAATATGGGGGGCCTATTGTACCTCGCCTGAAGGACGCTGTTAGTTTATTGCTGGTTGGTGACCACAGCCATGAAACACCCACTTGAATCGTGACCAGCACACCACGATTGAATGCAGTTCCTTGTATGGATTGCTGACGCAGGGTTTGCGGGGAATCGTCAGATAGGCCTTCGGTGAAAGACCCGGTGGGAATTGATCTCGGCCCAATGGGGCTGATATCGACGAATCCCTCTTCGACAGTAACCTCGTCGTCCTGCGACGAGACTGTTCGCCAAAGAGGATATTCTGGCGTGCCTCGTGGAACGTATAGGAAAGGAACGACAAGTCTTCATTCGTAAACATTCGTTGCGCGATGGGATTAAAGAAAAAAAATTCGCACCTGTAAGATTCGCGCAGAGCGCCTCGGGACGCGGTGATCGCTAGATGGTACTGCAGCGTTGCGGAGCCGGTTTGATGCCGATAACTGGGGGGAAGAGGACATTGTACCAGTCCTCCTCTGGTGCGAACCGGAACATGCGCTGGCAGCCGCAGTTGAAAACGCCAAGCATGAGAGCCAGTGAAGACCTTGGTGCGTCTCCATGTCAGGCGCCGAAGCAAGGTTGTAAGAAGAGAAGAATGATCAAGCACCTCTTCAGAGCTCCAGAATACACTTTCGGTCCCAAGATCTGGGGCCGTCAGAATCCCCTTTCCCTAGGAGTGAATGAGTAGAGAGAAAAGGTACGAATGAAAATGGCACAGACTTGGAAAGTTACTCGCTCGACATGCTTGGTACCAAGAAGTTGAACAACTCCTTCGATAATAGCCTCATTGCAGAAGATCGGTTGTCCACTTGCCGACGTTTCGGAGCTTCGGAAGTTGAGCGAGATGACTGGTTTGTCTTTGCGATAAAGAACCCGTTCATGAAGGAGGCGAGTATCAACCTGAGGCTCGTCTAAGACTGGCTTTCGTAAGTGAAGAGACATGTTGACACCTTGAGAATTGTTGCCAGGGAGGTGTGACAATGAGTAGCATGCTTATAAGAAACGTGGGTAGGGTTGCACCCCCACATCGGGTCTGATGTAAGCTGGTAAACGGTGCTGCTACGGCTCAGCCAAGGCTGCGTCGGTGAGGCTTGACCTGCCGTATCATGTGGATCAGTGTTGCGTTGTAAACCAGCAGCAGCAGCTAAGAGTAGATGGTGCAGTACCCATAGCCATCTAGTGGACTGTAGGACACCCGTTATTGGAACAAACAGCCAATCTGGCTTCAGTTGCGCAGCACCATGGTGAGGAGGACGCCGATCGGACTCATGACCGGTGGTGCTCGACCGTCGTATCTAGGCATAGCAAACCCCGCGCGGTGCAAGCGGAGATCGACGCTGTGCAATAATGTGTGGCGCTATTTGCTTGCTCGAGGTCAACTTGAAGTGTCTACTATGACCATGATTGTTCATGTAACCCGAACAATACCGGACTGCACTGCTTTCATCACGAGGCTGGTTCTCTCAGGGGCAGTGACAACCGAAATTCCCGATTGCGCTCTCCGCGAGTGTTTTGTAGGATAGAGCATCACGTCCATCTTTTTCTGTAGAAGACAGAGAGGGAATGACACTTGACGTTGCAGTCCAGTCACTGGGGAACTACATATCAAATGTGCGGTACACGTGTTATCAATACCACGTGCATGTAAAGAAGACATGTACCAATCAAGATCAGTAAATGTCCACTTACATGAATTACTTGCCATATTCGTAGCTATGACCACGCTGAGAAGACCAGATATCAAACACCGAACCTACTACGCATCCCATCAACATGATCACAGAATATTAGTTAGAGATCATATCATGAGCACTGTCCCGAATATCTTCATTCATCATTCGCCGCGTACTGCCGCGCCAGAGCTTGAATCGCTTTCAGGCGAGAGAACATCATGGGTGACAACTTGAATATTCTTCGTTACCTGCGGCAGCGCTTTGGCATCGGAAGGGGCGAAGCAACTGGAGTAAAATCGCAATACCAGAAAATGCAATATATCAATCAGCCAATCATCGGTAGACAGCGCAACGTTGATCGCACCTCAATGACGAAAGTGATGAAGCTGAACGTCGGTTTCGTATTCGGGGGTATATGCATGATTGCATCCAAGGTTCTCGACTCCTTGTCACCCGGTGGATCCATGGCGGTTGCTGAATGTCGCCGCTTACGCAGCGTCAAATCGCCTGTAGCGAGAACTTCTTGCCAGGTTTGACAGCCGGCAGCAGTGACTCGCTGTTCTAGAGTGAAACATATCGAGTTGGGGCTTGCGAGGAGATCAACAGCCTGTTGATCAGTTGACTCCAACACCACGGTGAGTCGGATCGAATGCCCACGGGGAAGTATCGTCGGTACGTGGGAGAAAATCTTGCAAGACACATCAACACGACGGACCGAAAATAAGACGCCAGCGAATGTCGTATATATCGATTCTAGCCCTTCTGCAAGCGGCTCATAATATCGGGGTGCAAAGCATTGGGACCTTTAAGAAGACAGGGACTTGGTTACAGCTCGGTACGCATCCAGTCCCAGCATTGTGTGTCGTTGAGCCGAGCAAGGTCGGATCATCTGTCTTGGCAGTGAGGTACCAAGAGCATACTGGACACTAGAACGTGGGATGAAGACGAAAGGAACCACAAGTCTGCAAGTCATAAGCGCGCGTTCTTGCTCGGACCCAGGTCACTTACACCAATTGATTCAGGAACAGGTTCCTTTCGACGGTCACGCGGATCTCATATTCTACCAGGGGAGACGCTCCCGGTTGTCTGAAGCTCGGTGGTAGGCGAAACGACTCCCCGCCTGAGCGTGTATTGATCGTCACAAAATCTGGTAGAAAAACCCGAAATAGCCAGTGGTAATTCCCAGCTGGTAGACGGGGAAACATTGCTTTCAGACCGGTGGAATTAGCGCCGTCACTGCGTATTACGGAGGAAGTAGCATAGATGGTATGAGAGGTGCTCCAGAAGACATCTGGTCTTCCCACGTCGGGAGGGGCAATTCGTCCTTGTACCTTGGAGAAATTCAATTTTCGCAGGTAAGAAAAGACAAGGTTACTCACACGAACGATGACCCTCTCGACGGAGAACGTGGTCCGCAGCATAAGTTGAACTCTTATTCAGAGTCGGCTGGGCGCCTATTTCTGGGCACGAGAAAATAACCTACCTCCTTCAATCGTGTCGCCGTCATACCACACCGGCCTGGATGAAGAGGCTTTTGCACGGCTCCGGCACCCTAATCCTAGTATCGGCCGGCCTTTCTCTCGGAGTAAGTACTCGTGATACGTAGGTAGCTCAGGTGACTGGTCCGCAGTGCAGTCGAGTATAGCACGTCGCGTGGGGTCGGGCTGCATCCTGGTCGGTGATTGTGTGCTAGTAGGCTAGGCAGGCCAAACTCAGATCCAGTACCAATGTCAACCATTGTGACCCGCTTTGACTTTGTAGATGTTCGAAGGCACAACGATGGGACAATGAGCTGGCAAATCGGCGTATGATCTGCCGACATCCATAAGTTGGAGAGACCTTGGACATCCACATATAGCAAGTGAAAAATCACTCGATCGAGAATTCTGATCGGTTCGCACATCAGTTGGTCCCGAATCTAGTCGCTTTGTCAGATCACAACACTACATGTGCATTGAGTCACGTACAATACCTCCCGAGTGAGAGGCACGTCGTCCTCCACTTCGTGAGCCTCCAATGCCATATATTTTATCCATAGGTGGTATATCGAGCATTTGATGCGGGCTGGACGTCCGACGAAATCGCATACCATCAACGGTCCGCGTGGTCCCAAGTCTGATAAATCAGGTTCGTGGCATAACAAGCAGGTGTCAAGGAGACATTCATCATACATCAGTCTTCCTTGCGCATGATTCTCATATGATATTGAGTTGAAGCTTGCCTTAGCAGATGTCGCTTACTTCGACCAATTGGAGGTGCATTGCCGACCAGCCGACTTTGGTCTGAAAAGCGGAAAAGAAGCCAGAGGTGCAGCCGCGGAGAGTGCTCCTAGACCATGCGGATTTTGAAGATACGCCCACCCGTTAACGGAGGGTGAGCCACATGAAACGCACTTCTGATATCCAGGAGAGCGGTCTCAGAATCCTCTTCTGTTGGCGCGGTGCCCTCGGGATCGACCGGTTTGGGTAACAAAAGCGGAAAAGAAGCACAGTGCTTAAGCTGTAGCACGCAAGCCATGACAGAATCCGGTAGCTACAAGCGCCGGCTAGTCCAGTAGTTCTGGAGATCAGGTGCAGGGCGCAGTAATGGCAGTGAGGAGATACGTTTGGTATCGCCCGGATGGGTCAGGAAAGCGGGAGAGAAGCAAGTGACACCACCTGCATGTACCACTGCACGACGCACTTTTCTTTAATGACAAACGGTATTTGCTATGTGCGGAAGCCGTTGGTGCATGGGTTGATGTGGCAGACCACTAGTTTTGGGTAGAGAGAGAACGCTTGCAGCTATTTCCCAGCCACGGGTCTTCCAGCAGCTCTTCAGTTCAAAGATGAGTAAATCAGGCTGCTGATATCAACCGTGAAAATACACCACGGCCTGTCGGTGTCGGTTTCCTGCCATAGTAAAGAAGTGATGGAGCGAAGTTAACCCGCGCCGTTTGAGGAGGATGATCGTTTCTGATGAAGGTTGCCACCGGCTCGGAGGAATTCGTTTCCGATCTTTGTTCTTGTTTTATCCCTTAGGCCGATCACCCAGGAATGGAAGGAACGACGTCTTGCCAGGGTAAGAGCATTTCCATAACAAGATATGACTCTGATATTCCCCGCTTTGGGAATGGGCGTATATCTTCCTTTGTACACTGAGCACATGGCCTCACGGGGTTGCTGGGCCGCCCCTGATCTTTCACCTCTTCCTCGACCTCATCAACGCTTACTCCTGTGCATACATTTTCATCCTACATCACCCACAGCTACCACAACCTACAGACGGCACCGCTGCCTTTCAACAGACATCTCGCACAGCAAGGACAGCACATCCTCATCGCCCCTATCGGTTAGGCATGGCCACTTACCCTTATGCTTGGTCAACACCCCAGTTACGACATCCGAATGATACCAAGCCCTCACCACCCATTCTGTTGAACAAACCTCAGCCTCCGCGGCTGGCTTTGCTGGACGATGAGCCACCGCACCGCCCACCCGCGAGCACGCATAGGGAGACGGAGAGGGTCGAGCATGAATTTGTACTCAGGGTGAAAAGGCGACCCTTGTTGAGCCTCAGGTGCAAAAGCAGAGCGGGGAGCAAGGAGCATAAACCCTTGTGGTTTGATGGTGATGTGATTGAAGGCGGTGCGTGTTGTTTCTTCACCTTGCGTCTTCAGCATTATCGTGCGAGGAGAGTATTGACACGGAGTATGGACAGGCGTACAATTGATGTTGCACAAACCGACACATGTAGAGGAAATCACTTTCCGTGTATGTTCTCTGTGTTGCCGTCTAAGCCTGCATTTGGATAATGACCATGTCGTACAGGTGAGAGGTCGCCTCGCGCCTCCGGAGACCGGTTCTCCTGACATCTTCTGGAGCACCGCCCAAAAACTATGGTCCGCGCCTAAATCGACACCTGCGAGCAAACTACCGAAGTCATCTGTATCAAAACTCTTCCACCACGCGGGTCTGGCAGAAGGGAACCACCACTGGCCTATAGCGCTGCAGCTACCGCTACAAGTGCGTGTTCCTGGCCGCGGGGGAGATGGAAAAAATGGCAGTCCTTCCTCGGGCAAGTCGGAGTGCTTACCCCTCCCGCCAAGCTTCAGGAACAAGAGCCCGAGCGCGGTGACTGAGTATGAGATCATGCTCACTGCGTACCGTGGTATTCTCCGTGAGCCCTATACGTACGTTCTGCTCTTTTCTGCCTTTAGTCCGTACGACTGATGGAGCCTTACTTCTGGTGCAATCATAGACTAATAGTGCCGTTCGTGTTCCTTCCCCGCTCGAGTCCGCAGTATCCCCTCGGCCGACCGCATCCCAGCATGGGAACTCTGATCATCGAGCCTCTAGGAGAAAACGAAACCGCCTCGTTTGACTCCACCCGTACGAGCGTGCCTCCTTCGCCCGACTCGCCGAGCTCCGACACTGACCAAAGACGCTTCTCTGTCACTCCTTCTCTCACGAGCTCCACACCGACTCCTATCATAACGACTCCTATAACTCCCTTCCTGGAACCGCTTCCCCCTTCCTCCATCCCCTCGTACATCTCCCTCGAGACTCGCTCCATCACTGTCAACGGTCTCCTCTTCGCGCACCACCCTGCAACCCTCAACATCCGGCTCCTCCTCCCCGCACCTCTCATCTACCCGCGCGGCCATCCTCTCCGGTTTTTGCTCGTTCTCCAGGGAGACGAAACGATGGCGCTCGATCTTGTAGGAGCGGAGGATAGCGTAAAGGGCGAGCTAGAGCAACGGGTATCCGTTCACAGGGAAGAAGTATCCGTACAGAGCCTAGCAAGCGGCGGGGTCGAAGTTCGCAGAGAACGCACTGCCGAAGACTCCGTCGACAGCCCAGTGACTTCAAGTGAGGTGATGACGCCTCTGAGCCCAGAACGTATCGCCAGCTCCGACAGCGGCAGCCCAGGGCGGATGAAGACCAAGGTACTGGAAGGCATTGTTCATGTGCCAAGGGAAACGAAACCCAGTTTTAGCTTTGGCGGGTTCGTAGTCGAGGTAGGCTTTACTGTTTCCTTCTTGAGAGCGGTGTCTGATCGTGTGCAGCATGTACTTTGTGTCCAGTTTACTCCGGCGTGCTTTACCCCCTTGGATGGGAAACCGATCCCGAGGATATGTCAGAGCGTGCAGATCGTCACGGATCGAGTGCTGCAGGCTTAATTTCATAGTGCGGCACACCGTCGACCAAAACATGTGTGAATTCCCCAACGGCACACAGACAAGTTTACTGCAATCTGTATGACAACCACCTCCCTTGCCTAGTTGAGGACCAGTCCTGCCATGTGTGCAACATCCCTTTCTCTATCTCTATCTCTCTATATCTGAGGTTCTGGATATGGATGTCCCGCATCGGGTGATATCCGGTATCATGTCGTTGAAGAACTTTGCCACGTCGTCTGTATCCTTGCGTGTTTGTATCCTGAGTAGATTGACAAAATACGATAATACATTGCTCTGAGTGTGATTTTCTTGGCTGTTTATTTGGATGCCGTGGGAGAGCTGCTATGGCAGTTGATTGCCATCAAGATGAAGTCGACGACTTGACTCTTTCTTGCACAGGGGTATTCATGATCCTTCGATTAGGGAGACATACAGCAAGATTTTTATTTTATTTTTATTTCTTTTATTTCTTTTTTTTCCCACATAACCTGACGATCTCTCCCGAGAAGCCGAGCGTCCTCTTCCTTGGTATGAAAGACACAAATTATTTAATTTCATTCATTCTAAGACCTCTATCTTGGCTCTGCGCATCATCGTCTCAGGCGTCAAGTTGTACACTTCGTCTATGAGTGCGGGAAGGAATGTGCCCGAGCCTTTGACGTCTGGACGTGCAGCCGCTAGTTCGGAAGCGATAGAGAGGGCCAGCACGCTGTACCAGAACCAAAGGTGAGCGATCATTAGGCAAGAGGAGAGAGCAAGTAAGGTCAGAGGGGGAAAGAAGCAAACTCACCCCCCAGCAGCGCCTAGCAACATATCTCCTCTCCCCAACCTCCCCACCCATTCCTCTTCGACCTCCAGCCTAGCTGCAGCGCAGAACGTCGCAACGCAGCTGCCGGCCATACATCCTGCGCCGGTGATGTCTCCGAGCAGTGAGTGGCCGTTCGAGAGCCGAATGACCGAAAGGCCGTCAGAAATGTAGTCCTCTCGGCCGGTCATGACAACAACGCAGCCTGCCGTTCCCGTTAGCAAATCGCAAGAAATAGCATACATGGAGCAGAGGAGGACGTACGTTCCCTCCTAGCAAGATCCCGAACGACCTTCACAGGGTCGCTAAACACCTGCCCGCTGCTATCCACTCCCCTACTCTCTACCTCGCTCGATCCATACATAGCCCCAATCTCCCCCGGGTTCCCCTTGATCACCGCCGCCTGCCAGGTATTCAGTATCTCCTTCGCCGCCTCCTTCCTATAGCTCGTAGCGCCGATCCCTACGGGGTCGAAGACGATAGGTTTCTTGCGGGCGTTGTATTCCCTTCCTGCGGCGAGCATACCGGCTTTGTCGGTGATGGTGCCAAAGTTGATCAGCAGGGCGTGGCATAAGCGCGCCAGGTCTGGCATCTCTTGAGGTGTGGTTGCCATGATAGGGGAGGCGCGTATGGCGAGGGTGACGTTGGCTAGGGAGTTGACCGTTACGTTGTTCGTTATCTCTGTGTCAAGATCAGCGTGCTGCCAGCTGTGATGCTGAGGAAGAGAGGGGCGCGTGCTCACGGTGAATAATAGGTGTATCCTTCCTGATCCTCGCCATCAACCTTACAACGCCCTCCTTCAATGACTCCGGCGTCCTCAGGGTCAAAGGCATGGTGATGATCCCCGGGGAAGACCTCCTGAAGGCCGTCACGAGGCTCTTGATCTCCTGGGCTGCTTGTTTCGGCCGAGGCGAGGAAACGATGGCACTGATCACGGCGACTCCGTCGAGCGTGCGCAGGGACACGGGGCCGACGGCGCCGTGCAACGAGCGGAGGATGTTGGTCGTCTTTATGCCTCCTGCACATGAACGTGAGTAACATAAACTATGTTGTATGTCAAGTAGGATAACGCACCAATGGCAACAGCCTTCGTTGAGCTTCCCTCTAACACATCTAACAGCGGCCCCACACCCCTCACGCCCAATACGTCCTTGACGAGCTGCTTACTCTCCGTCCACCACAGAGCCCCAATACCCACATAGTCCGCACCCGCATCCTTCGCTGCCCGCGCCTCGTCGACGTTACCTGCTGAGATACCGATCATCGCTTCTGGGGGAAGAAGCCGGCGGGCGAGGGAGATGGGCATGTCTGTCTGGCCTAAGTGGACGCCTGCGGCTCCGGAGGCGAGGCAGACGTCTATCCGGTCGTTGATCAATACAGGAACGTTGTACTATATCCACTTGTAAGTTGAGCCTGACGTGCGAGAGTGAAAGCGTGCCTTTTTACATATCTCGATCGTCTTTACCGCGACTTCTACAAACTGGACACTGGTCAGAAAGAGGATTGAGCTCATGAAGAACACGGACCTCTGCAGTATCCGCTTTCTTCTCCCTTACTTGAACGAGTGTCACACCTCCCTGTAATGACTGTCCAAGGCAAGTGAATCACAATTCTTCATCACGATACCCACACCAACCTCGTCGAGCGACTCATAATAGTCCTTTACACATCGTCAGCGCAATCCACTCAAGGACATGTCACTCTCACCTTTCCAGGAGGCAGCAATTCCCTGCCCGTGACGAGATATAGCGTTAGATCTAGCGGCGGTTTGGGCATGTTGTCGTTGTCGCCGTCGTCGTCGACCGTCACGGAGTGACTATCGACCGAGAAGTCTGAAATTATTCATTGTCAGGGTGCAGGGTACTGATGTCATTGTCCACATTTGGACGTCTACAATGAAAAATGGTATTACATGACAGAGGGTATGCAGACACAACGGGAACGGGAAAGAGGACGAATGCGGGGGAAGTCCTGCGTGGATTCCGAGTGAGAGATCCTTCACTCTCTAGCACTCATCTTCTCCATCTCAGCCTGAACCGTCATCACATCCCTTCGCCCTTCCTCTCCCCGCAGCGCCTGTTTCTCCAGCTCTGTCCTATCCGGGCGTATCTTCCCAAGTCACATGAGCGAAGGTCCAATTTACGAAATACAGAAACTGACGGTATACAGCAGCCCAAGACCCGCATCTAGCTCTTCCCTCAAAGTCGCCGCTCTCGCCTTCTCAGCTCCTTTTGACAATTTCTTTCCCTTCACTTTCGCTTTCCGCTGTGCCTGCGCTGCTGCTTGTCTGGCGAGCGGAATGGACGGGGGGTTCGTTGATACGGGCTTTCTTGTTCGTGTGGGGGCCATGATATCTTGGTGGTGGGATGGAGTGTGGAATTCTGGTTTGGGCGAAAGAGTGATTTGGCTCCGCTTTTTGCCGTGGCCTTACTAGTCCTCCAACCACCACTAGAAGAACTACAAATGCATGCTGAGTCTCCATAGGGAGGCTGAATGACCACTATATTAAATCAAACTATAGATTTTCTATTCTTGCTTTGCTGGATATTTAGTACTGTGCCGGCCACTCTGGTTCTGGCTCGAATGGCTTGCTCAGTCTCAGGTCGACTCCAACCGCTCATCATCTGAACGGCAGAACATCCCGCCATCTCCTCTCTTCCCCTAGCTGTCAAACTCACGTTTGCCCTCTATGAATGGCAAGACCTGTGCCTCTCGTGTCTCTGTTTTACAGCCGGCCTGGACTAGCCTGATCCCGAATACCTTAAAATACCCCTCTCACGTAGAAGCTTCATCGCAGTATCAGCCCTCCCCCGCCTCTGGACCATCCTACACATGAAGTTCGCTATTCTCGTCATTGGATTCCTCTCCCTCCTTGGAGTTACTGCCAGCCCTGTGCTAGATGTTCTCCAAGTCCGTCCGAGCTTCCGTATCACCCGCCCCAGCTGATCCCTCCAGGCACGACAGCCAATCGCAGTCGCGGTCAGCCAATCCGAGCTGAACCCCGCCAACCCGCAGCATAAGCACAAGCGCGAGCTGCTCCATCTCGCCCACCGGTGGCCACAGAACGACGGCGGCGGTGACAACAACAACAACGGCGGCGACAACAACGGCTCTGGCAACAACAACGGTGGCGGCAACAACAATGGTGGCGGCAACAACAACGGTGGTTGGAACAACAACGGTGGCGGCAACAACAACGGCAACAACGACAACGATTCCGACGGGGAGGCGCTGCAGGTATTCGAGTCCCTCCTGTTTGAGGCGTTCGTCGCTGGGTACAAGGCTGCGCTGAACGGTACTGTTAACTGGGCCACGCTGTGTAACACGACAACGACGTTGGGCAGCTAGATTGTACATACATAACGAATGAAGATCAAAAGAACCATGTGACATTTCGAACGGGGGGTTGGGTGGCTCCTGCTCATGCGCTAAGTATCCTCTCATTCAAGGAAGACCCCATCCTCCGCCGCTGCCTTCCTGATCGGCTCAATCTCGAGCTTCTTCTGCCCTCGCATAACTTGCATCGCCCTCCCGCTGCCAAAGACGAGTTTGTCAAGCCCGCGGGGTACGACCTGCCAACAAAGCCCGAACTTGTCCTTCACCCACCCGCAGGCAATTTCCTCACCCCCATCACGCAGCTTGGCCCATAGGTCGTCTATTTCCGCTTGGTCCGAGCAGGTGAGGAAGAGGGATACAGCGGGTGAGAGCGCGTGGCTTGGACCGCCGTTGAACAAGATCAGCTCGTGTCCCGAGAGGGAGAGCGTGACGGACATCTGGTTCTGGGAGAGGAGCGTGCAGCCGGGGATGGCGCTCTGGTAGAAGGAAGCGGCGGATTGGGCAGAGGTGTCGAACCAGAGGAAAGTCTGGACTTTGGGTGGGGACGTCCCCATTCTGGTTGTTGGGTGAGGGTAGGGTTCGAGTGATGCTCTGCTGGTGTGAGGGGTTAGCGCTCAGATGGAACAGATGGGAAGGAAGATGGGAAGGAAGAGTTACATTTCAGCTTGGACTTTGCCTTCTCTTTGCGCTCAACTCCTAGACGATTGGATCTACTTATACCTCATACTGTTTGATGCCAAGTGTCGAGCGACCAGCACTAGGGTATGGAACAGTCACAACCGTATTTTGACTAGCAAGACCAGTCACAACCGTATTTTGAGTCACACTTGTTTAAGCTCGCCGTGGAGTGAGAATCGAAGCTCCAACATCAGTGCACAATGATCTTGCTTTTCTGTTCGAGTCATGGGTCTGATGGGGGATAGGTCAACAATAATGTTAGGTGAATGTTGTTGGCAGCTCGTCTGTAAGATGATCTCCAAGTTGTATACGATGATCTCCAAGTTCCATACGATGGTCTCCAAGTTGTATACGATTTCCAAGTTCTATACATGATCTGATCTGATAGACTCTAGACCGATGCAGATAAGCAATGAACAATATTGTCCCAGGGAACTGACAATCAATGCAAAGGTCCATCGGCCTGAGGACCCGATCGGCCGCAGCCGGGCCGTTTGATATTAGACCCAAAGCGAACCCACAGGATGATTGTTATCTAGATCTCGGTATCCGATGCCTGTGATGTGTACCCTGAGACGAGGTACTACATGTAGTACTGTTGTGATGAGTACTGGAGTGCAAGTTGGAGTTGTAACATGTCAAGATATCGATGGTCATGGACGGCCTGACGACGCCCATCGGTGTTAGGTGTAGCGGGTAAGTGTCTTCAGATTGGATCCGCTTTTTGAGCCCAATGAAGCAGAGCCGGTGGGTCTGAGTCTGATGCTCTGTCCCTCCTCTAGTACTAGTACTGCTCTACTTGGACGTCAAGCGCCCATTCATCAGCAAAGTCAGGACAACCTCCGAAAACGAACTAGGATCTCAACGAGCTGCTCTGGATCCCTCTGAATTGGCTGACGATCACCATGGACTCACCCCAGAGCCCCCAGCTGCAGGGTCAAACCGCTTCCCGCACCGGCGCATGTTTCCTATCCCAGATGGGGTGCCTTTAGCCTGTCTGTTCACCCTTGGGGTGGGGGACATCCTCGCTCTAAACGTCGAAGGGAAGGTTCATCGATATACTAAGCTTGCTAGCAAACCCGGGCCATCTTGGGAGCGGCGCGCTGTGGGCCTTGGGGATGTCCAGCCCGAAGAGGGGAGCGTGGCGGTAGCAACAAGAGATCAAACTGGACGGATCGATGGGTTATGCATCGAGCAACCCCGTGACAGCAAATCTCCGAATATGACATACCAAGTTCAGGTTTCTGGACCCACGATGCGCCTTCTTTCGCACCATCAGGCGAGCTCAGCTGGCCTGGTCGCCGCCAGCGCCGATTGGGCTTGTTATCGTACGTTGGACGATTACCCCTGTCTGCATCTCAGAGGCTTGATCGGTGGAAGCGTGGTGAAGCTAGAAATGACAATCGTTTGTTTTTCACTGCTTATGCAGGCGAATGCTGATATTGTATCTGTGAATAACAAAATATGTACACTCGGCTGGCAGGATGGTTCATCGGAAACGTCTTGCTGTTGGCCAATTTCGAGGAACGGACGATCCACCTGTTTCAACCCAAGGAGGGAGAACAGCTCTCCCGGCCATATTTTTCTCAACAGATGGAGAGATTCTTCGAGGCTCAACTTCATTCGGTCGAAGAACGACAAGTGCTTGCTCTGCGCTACAATGACCGTATCGTCCTTCATCACATCGTTGTTCTGCCAGATTCTGTGGGTATTCACCCGTATTGGTCTCACCAGTATTTGGAGAATGAAGAGGACACATCCACTTACGTATCAGCTATTGGCGTTAGTCCCAGTGGCAGCCTGGTTTATGTGGAGCATCACTTCCGCTCAACCCAGAATTCTCAGCTCAAGATGGTGACTACATCCGACCCATCGTCAATCAAGACAAGCGTCACAGTGATCGAACAGTGCGACAAGTTGGACATACTCCGGCATGTGGATTCGATCCATTTCACCTCGGAAGGTCATGCTCTGATTGGGAGGAGCGAGTCTCTTCTCTGGTTCGAGGTGTCGCTGTTTGGCGAATTCGATCCGAAGATGACTGTTGACCCCTTGAGACCTATCGTCCAATCTGAATGTTGGAAATACTGGGTGAGCATCACTGCCTGGTGACACTCACTCGGCTGATCAGCATTTCTTGTAGCGACGGGAATGGGATACGAAGCATGATCCAAATTTCGAAAAAGATGCGATATCCGATATTGACATGAGCGAAATGGCAATCCCCGATGAGTGGTTCGTCGAGGAGGACCTTAACGCTTTTATCTCCGATTTCTTGGCCGTACCAGACGGACATCGATGGTGGCTCAGGTATGGTTGGGGCGTGGTCGCCCCGACCAAACTGGTTGCCGTGGACGACAATGACCCGTTCTGTTTCGAAGCGATTATCTCGGTCGAGACTTCGAAAGGAATCCGCTATATCGTCATGGACCGTGGTTCTGATGAGAATGACTGGCCTTTGGTGCCCAGCCTGCAGGCCACTGACCAGCTGAGCGTCGAATCCTGCTTCCAACTACCCCTTTCCATTCCTCGGATGGATGCACAGAAGTGGGCCCTCGACCTGAATGCCGCAAGAAGGGAACTCGTAGCGGGATGGGATCGTGAAACCCTGTATCAGTATTCTGGCACTTGCTGCACACGAGCGATTGTACATACTTTATGTTTTATGTTTTATTTGTACTGTATCACAATATGGCATTGTCCGTCCAACTGATGTTGCACCTTTTGCGCTGGGGAGGCGTGCCAAGAGAGATGAATGGGGCGATGACGTAGGGTTGATCGGTCTGTGATTGGCCAAGAAGGAAGAAGAAGAAGAAAGGGACATATTTTTCACATCACTGCACAGCCCCTCTTTATTCACACAGGACACAGGACACGATTGTTGTGTTTTGCCATCTGGTACAAAGGGGAGAGACAACAGCCAGCACTTCACTCTATTCAGCGCTCACACTTTACACCTTATCTCACACATACCTCCAACTTTGCATAACAGGCAACACCTAACCGCGCATACATCCACCCCCTTTCCCTTCCTCATTTCCCCCCACCATGGCATCCGTACAAGCACAACCAAGGCTCATCCCTTCCCCTCCCTCTACCTCAACCACACCACCCACCACAGCACCCGCACTCACCCAGAAAGCACAAGAACTACAGAAAGCGCCTATCCTACACACCCTCAAACAGGACACAAAGCGCAGACAGGAGATCCTCACTTTCTTCATCGCTGGAGGATGTGCGGGTGCAGCGAGCAGGACCGTCGTTTCACCATTAGAGAGGCTAAAGATCCTCCAGTACGTCTTTCCTCGCCTACACTAAGTATATGCCCCTGACGCGTACGGTAGACAAGTCCAGCCACACCAGTCTGGTCGCGCGCTCGCTTATACAGGCGTGTGGTCCGGACTTGTAAAGATGTGGCAGGAAGAGGGGTTCAAGGGGTTCATGCGCGGTAACGGCGTAAACTGCGTTCGTATCGTGCCCTACAGCGCTGTCCAGTTCACGAGCTACGAGCAACTGAAGACGGCGAGTTCTCGCCTTGTCATACTCCACCGAGCCCGTTGCTAACTTTACATCGACTAGTGGTTCACCAACAACGGGCAGACAAAACTCGACACCCCTACACGTCTCTGCGCAGGCGCCCTCGCGGGTATAACAAGCGTAGTGACGACCTACCCCCTCGATCTCGTCCGTTCCCGGCTCTCCATCGTCTCCGCCTCCCTGGACTCGCACTCGCATGCGAAAGACAAGATCCCCGGAATATGGGGAATGACGGCCAAGGTCTACCGGGAAGAAGGCGGGATCCGCGGGCTGTATAAGGGACTCGTCCCGACCGCGGTGGGCGTAGCGCCCTATGTGGGGATCAACTTTGCCGCATACGAGCTTCTGCGGGGGAGTGCGTCCCTTCTCTTCCTTTCTTCCTATAGGCCGCGTATGCTCACGTGGAAACAGTCATCACCCCCCCGGAAAAACAGACGACGTTACGCAAACTCCTGTGCGGCGCTCTGGCAGGCACTATCTCCCAGACATGTACTTACCCGCTCGACGTCCTCCGCCGGAAGATGCAAGTCAACGGGATGAAAGACAATGTCCTCGGGGTCAAGTACAAGAGCGCGACGGGGGCGGTCATCAGTATCGTCCGTACTGAGGGGGTCGTAGGGCTGTATAGGGGTTTGTGGCCGAATTTACGTGAGTGCGCGCCTACGTTGCAGGTGAGAGTTGCTGATGGGACGCGCTGGGACAGTCAAGGTCGCGCCGAGTATTGCAACGAGCTTCTTTGTCTACGAGTCGGTAAAGGAGTTTTTGGGACATGAGAGTAACTATAACTGAGCGCGGCCACTCCCGGCAACCGGCGACCTGCAGCCCAGGGCTTAGTGTCAACACCCGCATCCGCCTTGGATCCCTCACGATAGACGGACAATATCAGCATCAGCATCGAACTTCAAGCTCGAGTCGAGCACGAGCCCGAGCATGAGCTCGAGCACGATACAGTTCGTTTTCGGCATAACATCATACGCAATCGACACAACTACACCTACACCTACATCTACACTCCATAGACTCCCACACTCCCACCCTCCCCTAACCACGTACCTACCTACACCCCTACCCAACCACCCGTTCCCCGCCTTGCACGCTTTCCCTATTTCTTTGATCGGTCAAATTTAAACAGACAAGACAAGTACAACAAGTGTACAAATGTAGTTTAGAGGAGAGGAGGGGAATAATGTACTGTATACGTAATGCTAGCGTAGGAGCAGACAAGCATAGGATGAGTGACCCGAGGCGTGGGTGCACATCCAGTTCCCAAAAGCAGTGAACACTTGTGGAATTAGGTGAGTCAACTCGACGTGTTGATGTTGATTCGTCAGGGTAAAATCTTTGGTCGATGTTATCGATTAGCAGGGCTTCTGGCTCCCTGTAGCAGATCATATGAAAGCGGTAGATTGGACGACTTCCTCATAGACTATTGTACCTATATCACGAGATCGCGGATCAGCGGTTGGGAAGCGTTGTAAACAAATTCTATTGTCTGTCATACACGTTCCTCCTCCTCTTAGAAAACCTTCGAATCCACTTCGGGTTTTGGAATCCGTGCTCAAATATGGTTTTCATGAAAGTGCACGGATAAGAGACGTCAAAGATTAGTATTTGTCCCTTGTCTTGTCTTTGAGATCGGAGATTCACCTCTCGGCTCCGAGACATTTTTGTCAAATCCATCCCAAGTACGCAATAAACAACAACAGCATTATAGATTTCATTTTCTCAATAGTAGCAGTTGGAGCTAATAAAGATAAAAGCCATTTCTATTTTGACAGATGACGTTTGCATGTGAATTGAGCAAAAGAAATTAATAGTCGCCGGGACAATAGTTTTATCTCGTTTCGGAGCCACAGATGTGAATCGAACGAGCGACCCCAACGTCTATGTGGGTTCACGATATAGTAACCCCAGTGACCTTAACCACTGCACCATCGAACTGGCGGCGAGGGACCCACCTGTTCTTGCTATTTCACTAGGATCTAGGGGTTGCGTCCGCCCATTGGTTTTCTACCTCGCATGTTCACCACATTCCACACGACTTTGCGGTCTAAATGCTTTGTACGATTTCTTAATGCCTCTCACTATGCAGATGGAGTAATAGGGAACAGCGTTTGCCATGTCATTCTCAGGGAAACAGTTACCGTACTATCTTCCCTTGATGCGTATATACTCCCCGCCTGCAACCTCCTACATTCCAACTCTCGACTCGGGCGTTTCTGTAGCATCCCCAGACAGCAATCCTTATATACGGAAGAAGACAAAGTATAGGGATTACGAGGCCGTAGTACGCATGTGTGAGTGTGCTGTGATACGAACGATCAACGGCTACTGACCTTTGTGGTTGTAGTACAAGACACAGAAGTCACCTCACTCCCAAGTCCTCCCTCTCAACCAACCCAGCACGTCGCACTCGCCGTCACCCACCGATTAGACAGCTAGGGACATCACCCGCGCTCCCCTTGCCACCTGCTTAGCCTCCTCCTCGCACTCGTGTATACATAGCGTGCCAGCGGTCGACCAAACGTTGGAAGATCCCGACAGGGCGTGTGCGTTTCTTGCCCAACCGAGAACGGGTTTCTAGGAACGGCGTTCCGTATTGCCTGGCAGAATTGGCGCTTCTTAGTACCCTCTTACGGTGCTTGGCGCGCTGATGGCTCGAGAGGAGGTCACCGCTCTTTGATACCGTCGCCGTGTCGGAGACCTGGTGTTATTTCGAACAGAGGGCCAGTTTTCTGCATCATGTTCGAGCCTTTCGAATACTTCTGTGTTCTGCGCTGTTGTCTCGGGTTTACCTAGGGCGATCCCTCACCATGTGCTCCAAGGGAAGTTGCCAAGACGCCAAGACTCTCCACTTTGGGTTCTTCCACGGAAATGAGGACGAAGGTGCACGAACACGACTATCGTATCTTCCTATCATGGACTGCCCTCCACTATTTGTCTTTATCTCCCTACAACGACCTGATGCACAAGCAGATGTTGCGGCGCTTAAGACGTCATAATGACCGCCTATGACCCTATCACGCCCGATCTGGACAACGACGTATCCCTAGTACTTTTCTAACCTTCTCGCCTTCCCTTGAGGGATGATAAGCCGAAATATGAAGTACCGTTCGATCCTCTCCAGATCAGAATACCAAGACAACACAGAGACAACACTGGACGCGTACAAACTCACACTATCAGCTGTCGTTTGTTGACGATGTCCATCTCTGTTCGTCCTTCATTCGTTCCTTGTCCGGCTCACAAGTTCTTCGCAGATTCCTATCAGCAAGCAAAGGACAAGATACCAAGACTTGGAGCCTGCGATGCAAAAGAACGAAAGACCACCTCCTGCCTCTTCTACTCCTTGGTGTACTCCTCAAGCTTCTACGAACTGAAGTGATACGCATCCTTTTCCGTCGATTGTCTACTCCTTTTTTTAAGGGAGGAAGCAAGATGGGAGACGCCAAGAGCTGAATTCCGCATTTCACTTAGAAACCAAAGGGCAAGGCACTCACGTACATCTCTTCTACACCTCGGCTAGTCTCGCAACCAGTTGAAGTGCTGCGAGTACTCGTTCCTTCGATATCTGTTTCTTTGGGTAGGAACCAAGATACAAAACGCCAAGGCTTGATCTATGAGCCAAGAGCGTATACGTACACAATGTTCGGTTGTGGAAGGGCAGAGACCGCTTTCCCCTCTTCTACACCTCGGCCTAGTCTTGCCACCAAACGAAGTGCTACGAATACTTTGGGTAGCGACCAAGATGCAAGGCGCCAAGACGTGGGTCTGTACGCCAAGAGTGTCTACGTATACTGTGTTCGGTTGTGGAAGGGTGGAGACGTCCTTCCCCCTCTTAGACAACTCGACCTGGTCTTGCCACGAAATGCCGCGGTACGAATACTCGTTCACTGGATATCTATTCTTTTCGGGTCCCAACCACGATGCAAGACTTGGTCTCTAAGCCAAGAGTGCCTATGTGCTCAATTTGGTCGCGGAAGGTCCGAGACGTGTTTCCCTTGTTCTGCACCTCGGTCTGGTCTTCCGACCAAATGAAATGATGCGAATACTCGTTCGTATGGATACTGTAATTGCTCTCTCTTTGGTAGGAACCAAGATACAAGCCGCAAGACGCCAAGACTCGGGTCTGCAAACCAAGGATGTCCACCGCCCTGTACTGGGCTACGGAGCCTACACTCTTCTTCCCCTTGCCTCAACCGCGGCGGCGACCTGTTACCAATCTAGGAAATACGTATGCCTCTTCGTACATCCCTGCTTCTTTTTCCGGGTAGAAAGCCAAACTGCAAGACGTCCAGTCCCGACCAAAGGTCCAAAACGCCAAGAGCCCGTTTGGGTCTCCAGAGAAGGGTGTCACTGATTCTCCTCGGTGTACGCTTCCTACCGATTGGGATGCATGCCTCTCGTCTACATGTAGTACTCGTTTTTCGAGCCAAGATATCGACCTGTAAGCCAAGCCTGTGTATGCTGGCACAAGCGCCTATATTTAGTTGCAGCAGAGCACGCAGAAGAGCACAAGCCGTCCAGCTCCTCGGCCTCCAGGTACATCATATCACACTCTTCCCGGCAAGCCTCAACCACCAAACCCGGATTGCAAATCCAAACTTGAACTTGTCCAGAAAGGATGTGATGTAATACTGTAGTAATAGGCTGTGTGACATGCCCTATCCCCATCTATCTGTTCTGGGTTGTTCGTTCCGTTCCGTACAAGCACGGGTCGTACGGCGCTGTTCTGCTTACTCCTCAAACTCTGCCGCCGCGCCCGAATATGCCGGCAAGGCTTCGAGCCATTTCTTCACGCGTTCATACACCGCACTGTTATCCCAATATCAGCGTCTGCCGCAGCTCGTCCATCTAAAAGGAAAGGAGGGACTTACAAAGTGACTGCCTGCCCAGGGGCGACACGCATTATCCTCGGTGTGATACCTTTATAGAAGGCGCTCATCCCTTCTTTCTTGAACAGTTCCACGGCAATCTCGACTCCCTTCCTCCACCCGGCCTTTTGCGCGCCTGTTCCAGCCGCCATTGCCCCGGGTGCGCCGAGTGATGGGTCACCGCGTTGTAAGCGGGTTTTGATCGTGTCGATCGGCGCGTTTGACAGGGGGCCCATGGCACCGGATACGAGGCCGATAAGCATGTGCTGGTAGGAGGGGAGCGTGGGCTTGTCGGGTTGCAGGCTGGAGATGAGCTGCTTCAGGTAGGTGTAGGTCGTGAATGAGGCTTTTATCGGATGTTTTGTGAGCTTGTTTCGGCAGGAGAGGGAGAAGACGTACCAGCTTGGTTGCTCGCCTGCCGCGCAGCGGTGAGCACTACACCTCTGTATAGCGCGCCTGGCCCTTCTTCGCGCACGATCGTATATGCGCAATGGGCTGCGTTCCTATACTTCGGGATCTCCAACGGGTCGGAAAGGCTGTGTACCTGCGCCTGCAGGCGGATCTTGACCACTTCCATCGGGGTGACTACGAGGACTGCTTCCGTCGCACCGGCCATGAGACCGGAGAGGAATACGCCTGTTGGACTAGGCATGTCCGGGTTTGAGGGAGAGGAAAACCGCCGTGCCATGAGCGCTTTGTATTGCTCGAAAGAGGAGAACCGGATTGCCATCTTTGGGACGATACCGACGAGCACTGCGCCCAGGCCTTTGTATAACCCCAACGGCGTTTCGCGGGCGACGATGTCCCTGCCGACGCGGAAGAAGGAGCGGGGTCGTTCCTGCGTATTATGAGCACGAGCATGAGTATGGGAGAGCGAGGGTGAGGGGGAAAGGGACGCACACCGGGCTTGCGCGCTCGCCGCGATAGCTGCATGCGGACTTTGATCGTATCCAGCGGATGACAGGTGAGGGCTTCCATCATCCCTGCTGTTCCGCCCGCTGGGAGAGTGAAGGTTAGTACCTGGAGAAGCGGAGGGAGGGGCAGGCGTACCGAGAAGGTGAGTACCGAATGTCGCTGTGGATTTTTTTTCTTTGCCCATCGTGTGCGTGTATTTGGTGGGATGTCACTCGTGTAGCGGGCGGTGTGAAGAATCAAGAGAGCGAAGACGGACAGAGAGCTGTTTGACACTACTAGAGAGGCAGAGGACGCGAGAGCAAGCACAAGAAATGGAGAGAGCGAGAGAAGAACAGAGTGAAAGGAGAGAGAGAGAGGAAGAGGAGGAGAGAGGCAAACAAACGCGGGGCAGAACGGGATGTGCGGGGATGCAGCGGGGTATTAATGCAAAGACCACAGGATCAAAAGTTGAAGGGAGAGATCGTAGCCGGAAAGTTGACAGGGACAGACAGAGAACTTCGCGACGTCGGAGTCGGGGGGCGTTTGGGAAATCAGTAACGTCGGACACGTCGGGAGCGCAGAACAGACGAAAGTGAGGGAAGTGACTCGATAGATTGGGACTGCACTGAAGAGGAGCGCGTGAAACCGGTAAATGAACAACAAAGTGGAGAGTGCCGGGATGCCCCGCTCTTTTACATTCATTGGCGCATATCCACCAGACCCGTCACGTCACACCCCCACACGCTCTTACCCCCCGCAGACATCCTAGACAGAGAGAAGCAAAGATGATGAAGCCTTCGGTGTGTGTCTTCAACTCTCTCTATCGGGAGTAAGGGAACAGCATAAGGGTCCCGGAACCTGGGGCATTTCACATGTGTCACGAAGCCTACGCGCGGCTGGGAGACGGCATACGGGGAGAGTCGGGTACCATTCACCTGTTTGGCGCCAAGAGACGAGATTAGACCACTAGAGAGAGGCTGGACCGCGCTCTTTCCCCCATTGTCAGCGGGGGATATCGGAGCGCCTATGGACGATAATAGCCCTCCGCATCCTCTGCTATTGAATGAGTGATACGATCAGCAGGAATGAGACTGAGCGAGCAAGATCCCAGCCAGACCTGGCAGAGAGAGGCAGAGAATACCCGGTGGTGCCGATAAGACGTCAACATCATGTCACGTCCGGTGCCAAGTGATCTGTCCAATCTCGGACATGCCCAAAAGTCACCAGATCAGCACAGGTTGACAGGAGAGTTGACAGGCCGGTGAGAGGGGGCGGACAAAGGAGTGAGAAGGGGGGGTCGATCGCGCGGGTTAGCGTGATCGAGAGCCTGGGGAGGAAGGCAGGTGAGGTCACCCGTTGTTTTCCGCCTCGGGGTCATGTGAAACCCTTGCCAGGCATGTGATTAGCAACGGGGAAATGGATGGTCTGGGTTAGGGTCTGCGCGATGAACGCTCAGTGAACTCCCCTTCTTTCGTTCATCGCTGCCAGACATGGGTGTAAGGCAGTCACGCAAGAGAGTGACAGGATTCGGCCGTTCGGCATTCCAAGTCATGGCAGACCCATCTCTCTCGGAGAACATCAGTCGGTTGTCCTCCGGTCTCGGCCGAACTCGTTAGGGTGGGAAGCTCATATACCCCTCTCAAGGACGAGCCAAGCCTTGACCCACTCCTCTTCCCCACATTCCCCTGCTTGTCCCCTTCCTCGTAGCAGTCTATCAGCAGCAGCATGTCCCGCTCACTCCAAGCAGAAGAAGCCGCCTTCCAGGCAGAAGTCGCCAATGTCAAGCAGTGGTGGGCGACACCCCGCTTTGCTCGCACGACGAGGATGTACACTGCTGAGGATATTGTTCGCAAGCGTGGGACGGTCAGGCAGTCTTATACCAGCGACCAGATGGCGAAGAAACTCTGGGGTGTCCTCTCTGAGCATGCAAAGGTTCGTCTCTCTCCAATGATACAGCAGGAGTCTGTGTGCTAATTGGATACATAGAACCAGACTCCCAGTATCACCTTCGGCGCGCTGAACACGGTCCAGCTTACCCAGATGGCAAAGTACCTTGACACGGTCTACGTCTCTGGCTGGCAGTGCTCTTCCACCGCATCGACGTCTAACGAGCCCTCTCCCGACCTCGCAGACTACCCGATGGACACGGTGCCTAACAAAGTGGAGGAACTGTTCTTCGCCCAGATATTCCATGATCGTAAGCAGGCGGAGGAACGACTTGCCCTTCCGGTGGAGAAGCGCGCTCCGCTTGGAGAACCGATCGACTTTATGCGCCCGATCATCGCGGATGCTGATACTGGACATGGAGGCTTGACAGCCGTTATGAAGCTCACCAAGATGTTCATCGAGCGCGGCGCTGCTGGGATTCACGTGGAGGACCAGGCGCCTGGAACGAAGAAGGTATGCTATTCACGCCTATCAGTGTCTTCTGCTAACACAGCGTACATGTAGTGCGGTCACATGGCTGGCAAAGTGCTCGTCCCTATCTCGGAGCACATCTCTAGGCTCGTGGCTATGCGCGCACAATGCGACATCATGGGCACCTCGACGCTCCTCGTCGCTCGTACCGATTCTGAAGCCGCGACGCTGATTACCACGACGATTGATCCTCGCGACCATGGTTTCGTGATCGGGACGACGAACGCCTCTCTTGACCCGCTCGTCGACGTCATGCGCGCCGCGGCGCAGCAGGGCGGAGCCCTGGAAGCAGTGGAACAAGACTGGGTCCAGAAGGCAGGATTGTGCACTTACGACGCTGCTGTCCTCGCTGCTCTGAAGCAGACTGGTGCTCGCGCACAGGCAAAGATTAACGAGTACACCCAGACTCCTCATGCTAGTAACTCCAAGGCGAGAAAGCATGCTGCCCAGCTGCTCGCTCCCCTCCCTGCGCCCTTCTGGGACTGGGACGCCCCTCGCACGAGGGAGGGGTACTACAGGTACGAAGGCAGCACGCGCTGTGCCGTCAACCGCGCTGTCGCGTATGCGCCGTACTGCGACCTCCTGTGGATGGAGAGCAAGAAACCGATCTATGAGCAGGCGAAGGAGTTTGCTGAGGGTGTGCATAAGGTGCATCCGGGCCAGTGGCTGGCGTACAACCTCAGCCCGTCGTTTAACTGGAAAGGTGGGTCTGACTTGCCTCTTCTCCAACTCCTGCTAACCTGACACCTTCCTTGCAGCCGCAGGCATGTCGACAGAAGAAGAACGCACTTTCATCTGGCGTCTGGCCAAGCTCGGCTTCGTATGGCAGTTCATCACCCTCGCCGGCCTGCACTTGACTGCACTCTCTACGGACGTGTTCGCAAAGGCGTTCGCAAAGGAGGGCATGAAGGCGTATGTGGAGCTTGTCCAGGAACCGGAGGGCGAGGCGGGTGTCGAGGTCCTGACCCACCAGGTTCGTATTATTCTTGCTTCCCAACCCTCGTGCTATGTTTCTCCTCACTCTATGTTTTCTCTTGGCCTCTCCTCGCGTTTCCTAGGTTACTCCTTCACTCTACGTTTTCTCTTCACTCTTTTTTCTTTTCACTCAATGTTTTCTCTTGGCCTCTCCTCGCGTTTCCTGGGTTACTCCTCACCTCATCTTCCTACGTTCCTGACCACATGCTAACCCTTCTCCTAGAAATGGAGCGGTGCAGAATTCATCGACGAAATCCTTCGTATGGTCAGTGGCGGATTCTCCAGTACCGCGGCAATGGGCGAAGGTGTCACAGAATCACAATTCGTCAAGCCTAAGCTCTAGGTTTCAAGTACTCCGAAGTGATCAATCAATCGCATCGCCGTATCGGCCTGAGGAGACACCTGTACACTTCCACATCCGTTCCCGGCATTCGGTCCCCTTCCCTTCCTTTTCCCATTCATTAACCTAAAACATCGGGGTGCGAAACCTAGACGAAACGGGAAAAAACGGGCATTCTTTTCTTGTAGTGTGACCAAAACTTGTGTACAGCAGACAATAGGATTTGTTTATGTGTGCTTGCGTGCCTCGGGGCTGTACTTGGCCTTTGAGGACCGGGGATAGTCTGTCGTCAGGTACAGCAAGGGAGAAGTACTGGGACGTCTTCTCAATTTAGCACTTTCTAATGATACATCCCATTTGGACTCGGGTATACTTTCAGACACTGGCAAAGTAGCACTTCCACATGACGCCCACCCAACTGACTCCGAACCATCCGGCTATCACTATCACCTCTTATGCTTTTCCTTGCGGGCCAGCTTCCTGAGTCCGCACCATATCTTATCACTATCATCTCTTATGCTAAGTTCCCTTGCGGGCCAGCTTACTGACTTGGAACCATATCCTATCACCTTCTATCTGCACGCGGCTGCCTTGAGCCAAAGGGGCTAAGCACTGCGAGAGAGACGTATTGCCGGAAACCGTAGAAACCCAATATTCGATCGTTGTCCGCTGAGTGAATAGGAGACCACCGGTTTCCGCAAACTATGTTCAAGCTGACGGAGGACAAGGATTAGTCCGGATCGGCCAAGTTGTTCTTCGACCGAGCTACCAACACACTCCGGGGTTCTGAGGGGTTTGCTGAAACCAGCCAGGAGCTCGAATGTATGCTCTGCTTACTGAGGGAGTAGTACTAAGCTCAAGTTTGCCTTCCTGTTCATTACTCGTGAATTTATGGTCGGCTGTGTACGGGCAGTGCATACTCCGTTATTGAGTACCGGTAAACTAACTTCGCCTCCAATTTGAATATTGTTTTGCTATTCGTCTCCGGCCCGTTGAGCCAGGAAGGGGAACGTGGAAACCAGCAGGAAATGTTCAGGGCATAGCAAGGACTATTTGGATTGAGGTCAAGCGACAACATAAATATCCCAATTCAGTTAAGATATTGGCATTCATACTACTAATTTATTAGTATTTGTGAGCAGGGCCAGGTACGCGTTGGCGGTGTATCCAGGCCGGTGTCTCGGGGAGCATTACCGTTTGCTCGGCGGCTTACGAGTACGTTTGCGGAGCAGATTACAACTAGTATCCATGAGACGTTCGACTTGGAAACGGTTCCTGTTGAATATCGAAAATTTGGGAGAGGGAAGAAAACATTAATAGTACACTTTGGTACACAGTCGTATATGTTACTATGGGGCAGACCATATATGTTGAGTGTCTTCCGATCGGGAGAAGTGCCTCGTTCCGCCTTTCCGCAGACGCAGCTGATTCCGCGGCACAGCCTATTAACCGATCAGCCTGAGGTTTTGCGGGTGGTCTAACCCTTTTCTTTCCTGCACGGAACATCAACCAACCTCGGCGAGGCTGACTCAAAACTTGAAAGTACTAAATTGGGGGATCGGGAGAACCCTGTCTGCTGTGGGGTTCGCCAGTAGTCACCCCGCTCGGTGATAGGGTGGTGCCCGATCATGTACTGCTTGCAAAAGGACACATACAAAACGGTATACAAAGGGGTCGTGTGCCAATACGCGGATTCTATGCATTAAATAATTGAAAGATGAGACGGTCATTTGGGTCGTGCGATCGGAAGCGCTGTCCATAGAGTTATTCGGCATGCTCGTTAAGCATACTCGCCAGTTTACAAAGGACTGTACATACACAGGCCGTCCTGTTATACATCCCGGATAATTCAACACCTAGTTGAAACCCGGCTTGGTGCATAAGCATAATAGTTGGAAAAAAGAACATGTACAGCGTCAAGGCACGGAATTCTTTTCGGTCCAATAGTTGAATGCCGGGTTGACACAACACCTAGTTGAAGGCCGCCGGGGTGAATAAGCTCTTTTGTTGTCAATAGATAAATGGTCGGTTCATGGTTCGATGTCCCGTGCAGGGGGCAACTTCTTGTTTGACAAAAAATAATGAATTTCCGAACTATAGCGAGAGGACGCTCCATACGTGGAATAGTCGGAAATGCGATTCGGAAGTTGTTGACGCAGGTCTGCTAGCCGAGACATGGACACCGAAAAGTGCAGGGTACGTTTGATGGATTTTTTTGACAACTAAACTGGGCGAGACAGGCTGAGAGGCTCGGAAGGAGGCTTGTCTGTCGGCACAACGGTGAATGGTCTGAGTTCGGAACATGGGTTCTCGTGGTCTGAGAGGAACGTGGGAAGGGGGCATCGCATCTTGCATGGAGGCTGGACGCGTGAAGGGGATAAGAAATAGATTAAAAATGAAAAGCGATGAAGGGAGAACATAGAATAGAACGAGGGGTTAGCTGAAATAGAAATAAAATAAGACTGAATTGGAAGTATGTTGCGTCACGAACCAACAATCCAAGGTCCCTTTCGCATATGAACCTCGGCTTTTCAACGTCAACCGGGCTTGCCCCTCAACTCAACCCTCCTGCCCTCTCCCCTAGTCCTCCTCTCTCCTCATCCATCTTACCCTCCTCTTCCTCCAACTTCTATCCCAGGATCCTATTATCGCAATCTTCACTATTTTCAAGATTCTGCAAGGCCGAACTTGCTTGGCAACTCCACCTTTGATTTCTCGGTAATCCAGTCACGCCGAGACTATAACACTATCACCACCTTCAATCATCGCAATCCACACCAATGACAGACGTTCTCTCTCACCCGCCCAAAACCGGTTCGCAGTACCCGTATGGGCCGTACGGTTCTCTCAAGCGACGAGCCTCCTCGCCTGTCGACCGGTCCAGGGTTGTTTCTCGACGACGGATCGACCCACTCATCCCGGCCGAAGAATACCTCCCAAACGATGAACAACGTACACTGGACAATCTCACCGTGAAGGCCATCCATGCGTATAGAGGGACCGTCTTCGATCCCGTGCATTCTCTCAAGGCATACATTCGCGTCTGTGACGAGCTCGCCCAGGGGGAAGCGGAGCGAATGCGAATGAGACGGCTAATGGACGAGCGGGAGGAGCTCGAGCTACTGCTAGACACGCAGAAAGAGTTCTCCGATAGAGATCTGTCAATCATACGAAACTCTCGTGCGTTCTCCCTGCACCTTTCTGTCACCTGCCCCACTGACATTTGAATAGCATTTCTACGGCGAAAGCTCGCGGAGAAGTTACCAGGCAAAGTCCGTAATCCAGTTTTCGGCCATTATTGTATATGCTTACACTATGCACAGGACAAGTCGTCAACACCGTCGCGTACACTATCGATGATCTCCCCTCCACTTACCTCCTCTCAGCCCTCCTCGTCGTCGCCACGCCCTGCTCCCAAGAACGGCTCATCCCTCCCCATGACCCAACCCATGCCTCCCCAACCTCGCATTCCCACCCCTCTTCAGCTATCCGCCTCCCATCCACACCAGTCCTCGCCGCATATGTCAGCCTACAAGACACCGGCCATGATCAAGCGCGAACCTGACGCACGTCTTTCCCAGCTGCACGAGCCAACACTCCCGCGCTCGTACGGCCCACCACCCCCTGGCCAGAGCAGCTTCCAACTCTCTCCGACTCCCCCAAGACCCTCCACGATCCATCATTCCCCTAAGCAACCCACGATCCCTTCCGTCGCGCGCCCCGTCGAGCCCGAAGGGCCCACGCGGCTAACCACCGCACACCCCTACTCGTCTTCGCCCTACGCGCTCAAATTAGATTCTGCAAAGCCTCGTTCAGCTGGTATGCCCATCACTGCACGCGAAGCCCTTGCTGCTACTGGGCAGTCACCTCGCCCGGCCCAGCCGAGCGTGCTCCTCTCTCCTTCCGGCCCTCAGCCACCACTCCCTCAGACGAGCTCAAACACGTGGTTCATCCCCTATCATGTGCCTGGCCCGACTGGGCCGAATCCCCTAACGTTCGACTTTCCCAAGGGAACGATCAAGTACGACTGTCCGTGGTGCGACAAGACGTACACCGGGGCCAATGCGCGGAGTGTGTGGCGCCGTCATGCGCAGGAGAAGCATAATCTACCTACGTTGTTACGGAAGAGAAGCCGATGGGATACAGGTGTGTTCTCTCCTCACAGGAATGATGGTTTGCTAACCACAATGCAGGCGATGACGATTTGGAGGCGATCAGGCCCAAGTCGCTCGAAGAGAAGAAAGAACGCAACTTGGCGAGCAAACGGCAGTGGGCGAAGGATAACAGGGTTAAGAAGAAGATCCAGGAGCAGATTGAAAGGTTGCCGTCGAACGACGCATATAGGCGTATCCTGCAGAGCGAGTTGGAGAACATGAGCAGGAAGCACAGAGCGTGGGAGAGCGAGTGGGCAGAGGGTCCGTCGTCCTGCATATATGCCAACGTCACGAGCTGACTTCGTTTTGCAGAGCTCTCTGAGATGCCTGCTTCTGATGGCGAGATGGACACAGAGCCTGACGTCGTCGAGTTGAGTGGTCCGCCGTCTGTCATCGCCCAGCCCGAAGAGGAACATCCCATGTCATTCAGGATACCCACAGGGTTCGGCTCATCCCCCGCTCCAGTACACCATGGACCCAACCACATGTGGCGTACACTTTCTGCTGGTCCTCCTTATCACCCCAGTTCACTAGGCCACCACATCAGGCACGCGAGCCTTAATTCCCTATCTCAGGAGGTTTGCACCCATGAAATGAGGAAACCCAGCTTAGGCGACGAGAGCAGTTACAGCGGCGACACGGCCAGTCCGAGAGACATGGAAAGCAGTGAGGAAGACGCAAGATGGGAAGAGAACTCAGCGTCCATATCTAAGCAGGGTGAGCGCGACTCTTCGCCGCCGATCAAGAGACGGAGGAGGAAGCCTGGAGAGTGGGTCATCAAGGTATGTCTCTAGATCTTGTCCTTTTCATATGGTATTTAACAGACTACAGACCGGCATCGACCGTTGCGATCTGTGCCAGCGTAGACGTGTGCCAGAATGCGTTGTCGGCCCTCACAAGAAAGCATGTATTCTATGCGCCAAGAAGAAGGTGCAATGCGGCTGGAGCTTCTCCGAACATTGTCATGGCATCATAACTCTTCCATTCATGCCCGGTTTTCCTCATCTTCACCGGCCCCCTGGTACCCAAACGCGGGAGCAGGAGCTGCGCGATCGCGCAGCACCTTGGCCTGAACCTTTCAGGCCTCGACAAGCGTTTGGAGAAGTGGATATGGACCTTGCGTACCCGAACGATGAGGAGCCCAAGGAGAGGCGTGAATCTCGCCCACCTATCAACCCCGTGGCTGATAGGAACACAATGCTCCGACTCGATGAAGCGCTGCCTCCTCAGCCTACTCAGCTTCGTGTACGTACGCCTTCATCTGGGAGCACCGTACGCAGCAACAACATGCCGAGAGGGGATCGCAACATGCAGAGCGGGGAGCGCGACAAAGAAGGGAGACAGATTCCATATGTAAGTGTCCTTTGATGACCTTTCACATTAACCACATAGCTGATATTTTCCCAGACCGGTGCTGCCCGCTGCAATGGATGTATATCGGGTCAACTGGAAGACTGCTTCTATGAACGCGGTATCTGCCACGCCTGCCGAGACAAGGGCCAGAAGTGCGAGTGGACCATCGTCGACAAAATGCGTTCGCCTTCGGTCTCCTTGCCACCCACACGTACGTCTTCTGTAACCTCCTGCAGTCAATCCGCACCTCCACCCGCAGCGGATCCTATACAAACGGACCAGGATCGCACTAGCTCGGTCGTGCTTCGACAAGTCGTTCAACTGGCTGAGGAACTTCGTTCCGACAAAGTCAAGGATGACGAGGTGCTAGGGTTAATGGCCCGCATTCTGCGTGCGAAGAAAGGGTTCAGGCCCGGACTAGTCGAATGGCTCGAGGAAGACCGGGCACTGTACAAGGAGCGGCTGCTCCTCTTAATTGAGGAAATGCAGGCGAAGTATGTTACCCGCGAGAAGGGGACGCTGGGAGACTGTATGGAAGCCGATCGCCGGCGGAGGGCAGAAGACAGCGAAGCTTTGCCCGCCGCTGTGCCAGTTGCGCCGATCAAGTCCCCGCTACCCATGCCTACAACTACACCTGCACCGAGTCAAACACCTGCGAAATCACCTGAAGAGCTTCCTATCGTACCGGCGAAGGTGGATTCCCCTCCCCCTTCCCCGGTGGAAACTGTCGACCTGCCACCGGCCAAAGCTGTAACACCCACTCCCACCATCCCCTCATCATCTGTCGTGACCCCACTGGGGTCCACAGACCCGCTGCCGCCTACAACAGAACCTGCAGATGAAGTGTTACCCGCCGCGTCGACCTCTGAAGAAGGCCCCATACCTTCGAACCCGGATATAGTTGTACCCCCGGAGGCGCCGACGGCGGAATAAGGATAATAGGATGTTCATGTATGTAGCATTCAGTTGCGACGTGGTTCCGTAAGGTTGCTCTATGTAGTTCCCAGTTTCCTCTTTGTTCTCTGCTCTCCGGAGCAACAAATAGCAGATATGCTTGAATCAATATCAATGCCATTACATACAACTATTTTCTGTGCCGATGACAGTAAAGGTCAAGATCAAGAATTGTTTTGACTGAGGCCGATTCCCAGAAGTGTTCGGCACTAACTCGGGAATTGTACACAACCGTGCCCACCTCTTCACTCCCGTCTCTTAATCCCTTCTATCTGAATACTCTGTGGCGAGAAACCCGTAATTCGTAATTGGATCGAACAGTAACACGTCTAGCGAATCGTGCCGATTGACAACCTGGGTACTTTTCAACTACCGTGAGCTGAATTCTAATTTTGACATGCATCCCTGTCTTCCCGCGTGTGGTAGCGTCGCCCCCCTTTCTTACAAGAAATGGTAGTTGGAAAACCGCGCTGTGTCGATCAAGAGCTGAATGAGACCAAAGCGTTGATGATGATGGATGGTGAGGAATTGCGCATAAATATAAAGGCGGAGGCAAACTCCCTGTAGCTAGTCAACATGTAAGAACAGGGCTCTCCCTCGCCGCCAGTGACATGGTGCAGGGGTTATCTGAGGTCCCTGGGGTTACTGTATCGTGAACCCAAACATATAGACGTTGGGGTCCCTTGTTGGATTCCAGCTGTGGCTCGGAAACGAGATAAAACTATTGCCACCCCCCAACCCCCGCGATATTTTTTTTTCGCTCAGTTCGCATTCAAATGTCATCTGTTAAAATAGAAATGGTTTGCATTTTTATTAGCTCCAACTTCTATTAATGAGAAAAGGAATTCTATAATACTGTTGTTGTTTATTGCGTACTTCGGAAGGTTTCGACAAAAATGTCTCGGAGCCGAGGGGGTAAAACTCCGATCTCAGAGACAAAACAACGACAACGCTGACCCTTGACGTCTCTTATTCGGCCCTTTCATGGCGTTTATGCTATTGTCTTCAAGCCTTTTGAAGCAAGGACACGCCAACGTGGATGAACTCAAATGTCGTCGGCGAAAAAGATGCGGGTTTCTCTCCGATTGTTGGCTTATGAGACCATTCCAGCGTACAACACATGCCGCTACGCTGCATCACTCTTGTCGTATTTTCTTGTCTATACTATATCGTCAAGCTACAAAAGATCCTAGGATGATTGAAAACTGAACTGCATTCATCTGTTCCTAAATCGCCCATAATAACTGATGGGTGGTATGGATCGCGCAAATAACCGAGACTCGACACATAAGGTACTACTAGTACGTCCCTCCTCTTTCCACCCTTCCTCGTATCCCACAACTCACAGCTGCAATAAAGCGACCTGGAAAGCAGTTTTGTCCATGTCGATCGGCGTCCATCCCTGTCTCTTCCAGCATTATATGGGCAGCATCCGACCGCGAAGGGTCATACCTCCCAATTCAGCACGCACCTCCGGGATTGGCTCGTCAACCGTACCAAACTTCAGGAAAGGGGAGGAATATTTGAGTTACTCGGTACAGAGTTGCAAGGTGGACTGTTCCCTATTTGGACTTAGAGCCTGATTAGTTCTTAGCCGTAAGTCTGAAGCACTGCACCAATAGCACATCCCGACCGGCATATGTGAAATGAGCAGCTTGCGGACAGCACCAATATCGCCAGCCTCGTTCCACCTTGACGGCGCTTAGGCACTGCTAGTAGATAGCTCTTCCATTTATAAGGATTACTGTCTGGGGATGCTACAGGAACGCCCGAGTCGAGAGTTGGAATGCGGGACGTTGCAGGCGGGGCTAAGTACAGTACATGTACCAGTGCTATTCCTCACTGTCTCTATTTCTGAGGATCCTGAAGAGCCAGAGCCAGACGAGCCACTCTGGCTACTCAAGTTCTGCTCGTTATACTCCTTCCTCGGGTCATACCCAAACAGTCCATTATATCCATTCGGCGCATAGTTCGGAAACGGGTCATTCGCACTCTTGGAACCATGATCCCGCTCGTCATCCCAGTTCTTATAATCCACGCCGTTGCCTTCGTGTAGCTGCTGCTGATGCAGGGGAAGAGACCGCTGCTGCGGTCGGGAGGGCTGCGGGGCGCTGTGGGGCTGATATTGCTGCTGGCTGCCGTAGGACTGGTATTGTTGCTGAGGGCGATACTGTTGCTGGGCACCGTAGGACTGGTATTGCTGTTGGGGGCGATATGGCTGCTGGCCGCCGTACGACTGATTACCCTGCGTCCCGGTTGGGTACCCACCGAATCCCGTGACAGCTGCAGGTTTGTGTCAGGAATGGCAAACAACACAGAA
>NW_024467220.1:155506-175428 GCF_000292625.1 Dacryopinax primogenitus | reverse complement strand
TCATGAGGTATGATACAGTGGTATAGCACAGAGGTGACCCGAAGCCTGCTTCTTGTACATATGTCAATCACTCAACCAGTCGTCCATCGTCGCAAGCCGCCGTTACAGGCGTCGAACAATAGCCCCCTCAATACGGTATTAGCGCCGTTGTTGCGGGAACATAACCAGCCGGATAGCCCACCATGCG
The DNA here is from genome assembly GCF_000292625.1 of Dacryopinax primogenitus. Lineage (NCBI taxonomy): Eukaryota > Fungi > Basidiomycota > Dacrymycetes > Dacrymycetales > Dacrymycetaceae > Dacryopinax > Dacryopinax primogenitus. The sequence goes on along the minus strand of NW_024467220.1, from coordinate 175,241 downwards.
GGGTCATAACGTCCACCGTAATCATGGAGATATCCGAGGCCGTCCCGGTAATGGTACGGATACTGGGCAGGAATCATTCCTGTCGCCGGATAGGCGTACCCCATCCCGTAGTTGCCATAGTACGGGTGTCCCATCGCACCCATTGCGCCCATGCCGTTCATGCCGTTCATGCCATAGGTCCCGTAGGTGCCGTATGTTGCAGCGTACGTTGGGTAGGTGTTATATGAAGGGTAGTATGGCATATCTAGAAGACAAAGTCAGTCTAGGCGATTGAACAGGGTGCTGCTAAGACTCACAACCTCCGTAGTAACTCATATTTGGGAAGGTATTTGTTGGATAGAAGATATTGATATGATACGGTGTAATGAAGATAACAATGGTACAGAGGATCGATGCAATCGTGAAGAACGCGGGCTGCCGCTCATTCTGTTCTTTTAAGCGTTTAGTCGGAGCAACCAGAGAGACGGGCAGTTCCGGCGCCAAGGCAAGGGGTAAAGGCAGTCCAATTGCCAGGACGCGTGATTGGACACGCGAGCCAGTGTGAAACAGATTAGACAATCAACCTGTGCCCGGTATTGCAAGGAAATGTACTGCAGTCCGACGGACGGATCATCAAGCACACGACACGTCCTCCATTGGCGACGGTCCGCATCCTTCCGCCCCCGGAGCCGTAATTCCGACCCCCATTTTCGGTACCTTCCCCAGAATCATGAGCGTGACGCGGATTTGTCGACAGCTTCTCAAATCTCCATTCTGGATTGACTTGGCATTGATGTTCTTGTGTGCCTTTTAGGATATGAAAGAAACGTTCTCTCGAAATTGGAGCGCGGTCTATGCAAGCCTCAATATGAGCCTCTTTCATCATTGATACGCCTGGCTTCTACTTGGTTCTGGCAGCGCCTGAATAGATCTGTCTCCCTGCTTCCTTCACAACGTCGAAAGATCGCGCATAGCGTAGGGGTCGCAGCGACACGTCTTGTCCATGCATATGCAGAAATTGATGCAGCAGCATGTGCACGTCGACATCGAACATCGCGTTCTCGATGACGTGAAATGGCCCGCAGACGAGTTCGTGGTTCTAAGAGAACGTTTCACGGTGACGTATATTGTAGTTTTTCGACTCCCGATCCTACTGAAGAGGCCTCAGGGGCAAAGCTGCAGGAGTACGACAATACCGGAATCGGATGCGACGCGGCCGAGGCGTATATATACGTGGTGCATAATGCCTATAGCTTCAGCCATAATCGTCTCTGTGTGAGGGTCTGATGAAGGAACAGATAATGATGTACATCTCACGTACCCATGGATAGTATGGAATCAAAGCGCTTCTCTCGAAATGCCTCGGCCAATGCGAGCGCAGCTGTTCTCCTTGCTGGAGAAGAGCGGCGGCCCTGACATCATCACACAACGACTGATCTATCTGTATGCTGCTCTTGGCCACACCTACGAGAGTTTGGACCGCGCTGAATTTATCAAACACTTCTTGTTCCTGGAGTTGCTCGAGGACAGTCGCGCTTAAGCTAAGCTGGTTGTGTCCACTTTCTATCAACATGGAGTCTTGCCGGTTCGGAAAAGGGGGCGGTCACTCCATTGAACCTGCTGGCCGTTTATATATACTCGAACTCCCTTTCTCATTCTCCAATCGGCAATTTCCGAGACGCATTGCGACAATACGAAGAATACTGTGCCGTCTATCTCCCTGTACGGGCTATCACCGCAACGGACAGGCGATCAGTCTCGAATAGTCTTCCACGTATATGCGTCTGGTACTACTTTATTACAATGGGAGTGGAAATACCCCTTTGGACATCAAGGAGGAAACGACGTTGGGCATTAATCGTTGAAGTCGTCATCGTTGAAGCATGCAGTCTCCTCACACTCATTCAGGTTTCGAGGTATACCAGCATCTCCAACATGTTTCTACAGCTCGTCTCCCACCACGGTGCCATCAGTACCGATCGTGGTAGCAGCGTCAAAGATGTCGTCATCCTCTGGTGCATTCTTATCTTGTCCACCGCCGCGATACCACTTGTCGAGACAATTGCCGCAGCGAACCGCGCAGATTTGGGTGGAAACAATACAAGATCTGACCATGTCTCGCATGCAGCTGAGCGGAGTGGAAATGGAACAACCACCCTTGCCCTCGGTAACGCTGAGCATACTGTCCTCGGTACCCCTGCGCTGGACTTGCGGGTTGATGATTGGCATAGGCGTCGACGCGTAGAGGAACGCAGAATGACGCGTAGGAGGGTCATGTATGCGCGGTTTAACATTCGCCGTCGTCGACTGGATGACATCTACACGCAATGAACATTCGAAGCAATAAACAAGATCAGCACTATTTACCGATGCTCAGGATTGGTAGGAAATCTTGGGCATAACAAGCCTTCGCCAATACCACGGTGAGGAACAGGTGTCCATCACGGTTTAGCAGTTCTGCGGCATTCTTCGGATCGCAAAGAGACTGGTCGATGTCGGTGCTGCTTTGAGCGACTGCAACCAGAGTCTGCACGGAATCGAAGTTGGTTAATGCGTCGACCGCCTGCAGGTGGGCCAATACACGCTCGTTGAATGTCGGGATGACGTTTTGCATAGCTAGTTGTGGCGAAAGGAGAAGGAGAGGCGGATGTTCTTGAGCCAGGATTAGAAGGTTTATATAGTGTTCATCCATATCCTGTGGCCAGACCACGCTAGAAGAAACGCGCTTAACCGCGCCTTCTTTTGCACCACGCTTACCCGCATTTCCGGAGTGATGTTAATGACTCCCACCGCCGCGTGTCGTGCGAATGGTCTTTTCTATTTAATGTGGCGATCGTCACAAACTTGAATTTCGACCACAGACCTTGCACCTCCCAATATCCAACATGTCAAGCCCTTCCCGGTCTCAGCATTGTCGCAACCGCATAACCAGCTTCGGTCTTTACCTTTTTGAGAGCATCATGACAGGCAGCCCGGCGGTCGCGAGTAACACCATCATCACCTCCCCTCCCGTTTCCGTCTCTGGCTTCGGCCTCTCCAAGTCGAACTCCCACAGCCTATTAGGGGGTTCTGTCATGCAAGCTACCGCGACTTTGGTCTCGATATCTTACCCAGTTTTTACCTCCTGGCTCCCGCTGGCTCGGGGGACGGCTTCCACGCGTGGAAGCAGTTTTCCGCCTGACCTCACGCGATACGGTGAAACAGACGAGCCTATGTTTGATCCCCCTTCGTACACACCCCACGATACGCATGGATTTGACTATCCGTTTTATTACGAGAGTCATCCTATCGATGATGCGCTCCCCACGTATCGCAGGCGTGAACGACTTCCCCCTTATATCGCCCACCCAGACAGCTAGACGGCTTCCCCGGTTGTACGAGCCTCTGTCGCCGGTAGCCTCGATATGGAGGAATTCCTCAGGACTGTCCGAGCTATCCTTGCATGTAGATATCCCGAAGGCGACTTTGATCCTAATTACATCGATTGGGAGGAAGTGCTCAGGATTGTCCGACCGTTGCTCGATAATGAAAGGTCGGCAGGCCCAAGCGATTCGAACCTTCCTTCCACCAGGGCTTAGTACTCTCTTGATGACCATTATTTTTCAACCTAGGTTAGAGTTTGGAGGAGGCTGAGAGGTGATGCAGTCACCGTTCCTTTGTATGTCTCTTAATGAAATACGGTGGATGGATGGAGGTCGATAACTGGAACCCCCTGCAACGCTTATCGCGCCTGTTCTGATTAACCGGCACGAGGGGTTGATCGGCTTGAGTTTTGAATGACTGAACATTCTTCCATACGCCCGGTCGTCGCGTAACCCAAGTTGTCGTAGGAACAGTGCCAGTGAAGAGTAAAAACACAAGACACAGTTTGATCATAATAATGGCAGAATTGTTGGCCAGTTGTTCCGATTTTTAAAAAAAGTAAAACTTTGATGGCAAATGGGTTCGCTTGTGTTCAAAGGCTTGATTGTGTGACGAGAAAGAGCGCCGCCGTTTGTGAAATATGGCAAGAGCTCTGACGACGTCAGAAGCAACCCGTCATACCTAGTAAAAGATTGCAAATAGGGCGCAACACAGTGCGCGACCAACTTGTCTACCGTACGCGTCAGCGACATTTACCAGCATCTGCGGGGAAAGACGCACTGGAGGCTTCTAACATTTGGTCGACCGCTGGCTCGAACATGATGCAGAAAACTGGCCCTCTGTTCGAAATAACACCAGGTCTCCGACACGGCGACGGTATCAAAGAGCGGTGACCTCCTCTCGAGCCATCAGCGCGCCAAGCACCGTAAGAGGGCACTAAGAAGCGCCAATTCTGCCAGGCAATACGGAACGCCGTTCCTAGAAACCGGTTCTCGGTTGGGCAAGAAACGCACACGCCCTGTCGGGATCTTCCAACGTTTGGTCGACCGCTGGCACGCTATGTATACGCGAGTGCGAAGAGGAGGCTAAGAAGGTGGCAAGGGGCACGCGGGTGATGTCCCCAGCTGTCTAATCGGTGGGCGACGGCGAGTGCGACGTGTTGGGTTGGTTGAGGGGGAGTACTTGGGAGCGAGGTGACTTCTGCGTCTTGTACGACAACCACAAAGGTCAGTAGCCGTTGATCGTTCGTATCACAGCACACTCACACATGCGCCCCACGGCCTCGTATTCCCCCGCCTGCCAGGTTAATCTCAGCAGCCCTTCCATCCACGGCCTTCTCTCTAACAGACGCATTCCATTCTCCAAATTCCCCAGCTCCTGAGGTAACCAGGAACAGGTCTCACTAATAGATAGCAAGGTGAACAGCACATCGAAGGCGGGGTTGAGAGGGTAGGCGCTTGGGAGAGCCTGAGAGTACAGGTGGACTCGATGTGCGATTGGGGATTGATAAGCGAGGGAGAAGAAGATGGGTCTGATAAGATAGAAATGAGAGCTTCCTTTGGCGAGTTGGAGGCATACATTCGGAAGTTGGGGATCGTCAGAGGTCGTGAAATGCCCAGGTTAAGCCAAGCGGGTAACTATTTGACTTTGCGTGGTGTTGCCAGTCTTGACCAGTAGGCGAAGCCCTTGGACTTGAAGCTATGTGCCGACCCTATACTTTGTCTTCTTCCGCATATAAGGATTACTGTCTGGGGATGCTACAGGAATGCCCAGGTCGAGAGTTGGCATGCGGGACGTTGCAGGCGGGGAGCATATACAAGATAGTACGGTCACTGTTTCCCTTGGAATGACATGGCAAACGCTGTTCCCTATTGATTCATCTGCACAATGAGAGGCATTAAGAAATCTTACAAAACATCTAGACCGCAAAATCGTGTGGAATGTGGTGAACATGCGAGGTAGAAAAACAATGGGCGGACGCAACCCCTAGATCCTAGTGAAATAGCAAGAACAGGTGGGTCCCTCGCCGCCAGTTCGATGGTGCAGTGGTTAAGGTCACTGGGGTTACTATATCGTGAACCCACATAGACGTTGGGGTCGCTCGTTCGATTCCCATCTGTGGCTCCGAAACGAGATAAAACTATCGTGCCCGCGACTATTTTTTTTATTTCGCTCAGTTCGCATTCAAATATCATCTGTTGAAATAGAAAGTGTTTAACCTTTTATTGGCTCCAACTTTTATTAATGAGAAAATGCGATCTATAATACTGTTGTTGTTCATTGCGTGCTTGGGATGTTTTTCGACAAAAATGTCTCGGAGCCGAGGGGGTGAAACTCCGTCGCAAAGACGCGACGTGACAAGGACTGAGCACGCTTTGACGTATCCTAGACTGGTGCCCTTACTGTTGTTGTATACATGTCGTGTTCAGGCGCTGCTCAGGCGACATTTTCATGAAATACGCAAGGTCAAACATGTTCGCTCAAGCTGAGGAGACCTCTGATGGCATGTCCAGCTCCCTGCACGCACCACTCGCCATCACCCAACGCTAAGCAAGCAGGGACTTCCCCGGCCCTTTCGCTGCCGCACGATCTTCACCCTCCTCAAGCTGCTGTATAGCCTCCCAAGATGGACCGAGTTTCCGCAAATCCGACAAGGGGCGTGGCGCCTTCTCCTGGGAGCGGGTTTCTTGGGATGGTGTTCAATGACAACTCGATCCCGTCGAGCGAGCACAGTACTAGGTTGACTCATTTTCAGACTAATTGGGAAGTAGGCGGATGTATCTACACAACCACAGGTTTGCGATCTCGTGATTGCTGAGGGTGTCATGTCGTCCATAACGCACAAACTTCGAGAAAGCCGATCGTCAATCTGGTGGAACAAAGACGGTTGCGCGTAGATGGCAATCGCTATAGGTTGAATCTGCAATGCCCCTCAGCTTCTCTTAATGGCTCGTCAGCCCCGCCGGTAGGATTGACGTCACGGATAATGCTGGAACTCTGGAATCTCATTTCTTCATACGAGGACTGTGCAGTGCATACAAACAGAAGCCAGATTCCGAGAAAGTGTACCAAAGCTACCCTAAGAAGCTGGAGACCAATAGAGAGACGTTGTTTCTTCCTTCCAGGGACCAAAGAACTCGTATGTGTCCGTCAAAGCCTACTAGTGCTTGGTCTGGTCACCGCGTTTCAGGAAGTGGCCGACAAACTGAGAGACGCCCGGCCTGAGCACGTTCCACTTATCGGGCCTGCCAGAGCTCTGGAGCCACCTCTGGCGACGTTCATTGTTCCTGTAGAGAGATGTTGCCGTCAGGGGATGTTATGATATTTCAGACGTAGGTAGTCACTGACATCACGTCGGAGATGGAGCGCTTGCGGGGCTGGGTCGGGTTGGAGGTGTTAGCTATACGTCGAGATAGGGATGAATTTCTGTTCATACAAGCAATGGAAGGAGGAACGTACCAGGAGAAGACATGCTGATTGTGTTCTAGTGCTAGTTGTCGGGGGAGAAATCTCTAGCCCTACCCTCCCAGGCTCCCATTATCGAGCATTTTATAGACTCCCATCATCTCACTCGACGCGCATATGGATGCGCCCGCCATCTACTTCTACTTCTTCAGATAGCTGGCATCCTTAGGCCGCACATGTCCTCGGCAACAAGATGCTTCGGCATCCAAATAAAGTGGCCGCGGGCAGGTTGTTGCCGTCGAAGTGTGGGCGAGTCCAACGAGAGGTTAGGTGCTGGGACAAAGAATCCTTTCAAGGAAGCTGAGAGCCCTACGACCGCGGCGTGTGCTTCATCCCAAGTGACAGGATCAAAGCTTGAGCAGGTCAGCAGGCGTTCTAGCTCAACACAGAAGTTAGAAGCGTAAGATCGTTCCCCCACGGCAAGTTGCGAAGCAAATGTCGGGGTTCGGCATCACTCGGCGAATAAAGCGGTAGAACGACGCGTGTCCAGCCCCACTCGTGAAGGATTCAGGAGGAATAATACAGGCTGAAAGAGGGTACAACCAACTGCCTTAGCGTGTATCCTCTGGTTATCGTTCGTGGCCTCAGTGCTATTGCGAGCACCCACTGCATGATGTTTGGATAACCACCGACAATCCGTGGATGACCCGTGGCCGTAGGCACATGAAAGCGGGCGGATGCCCCCTATTAGTAATCTCCCTTGACCAGCGCGGTAACCGGTTCCAACTCGTTCGAGAATCCTTCCTAGCCAAATAAAGACAGCCTTCCCCCGTTCTCAGGCACAGCACCGTTTTCTTCAGACAAGGTCGAGAAGTTTCGGCAACCTGACTTTCGAGTGGGAGGCTATCCACCCTTGGCTAATGGGTGCCGGGGAATGGGTAATAGCACCGTCCACAGTCCACGGCCTACGGATACGATAGTGTATTAGATGAGCAGGGGCCGAAACAGAACGCAATGAGAAACAAGTGCATTTGATTTGCCGGGATGAGCTAGCCACCATTGTCCGAGATCCGAGGTAGGAATCATGCGGTAGCAGCTGTGCGCCGCCGGTGAGATTCTGAGCGAGCCAAGAAGCAGCCCCTAACATCGGCGACGATATCAGGGTTCGTAATGCTGTTCGCGTGCAATGGCTGTCGGTTCTGGGAGCTTAGTCGGCATTTGGACAATCAGTGTCGAGGGATGCACGAGCATTGGGGATTGATAATGCACCAAATGCGGCATGCATGGCTGTACGTAGATCAGAACCGGGATAGAACTATAGAACTCGATGATAACGACTAACCGGCAACACGACGAACAGAAGGATCAGAGCTCGACTGGCTGACACCGGAGCCCTGGACTGCTCCGACTAAACGGGAACTTGCGACGTTAAAGTGGGCCAGCGCACAGCCGGTGAGGGCAGGTAATCAAGGGGCGAAGGAAGTGAAGCCAAAAGGATGATTTCGTCTATAGCTCGGTAAGTAACCCTCGTGGAAGGCCTACTCCCTATGGTAGCTTGGTGATGGTCGTCACTGCCATCACGGTAGCGTGTTAATGGCTTTGATAGTCCGGGGCACAGCTGCCTCCACAAAGCGGAAGACGGGCAATCTCTTCACAGTCTCATCTTTCAAGTCGGCGTACGGTCCGCATCCAGGAAGATCCTACGACAGAAAGACGGAGACGCTAGTCAGATGTCGAGGGCCGCACAATCACAGCCGCTGGAAGATGGAAATGTGTTGGATCAAAGACGGCAAATATCACCTCCACCGCGTGTGTGCTAGAAAGCTAGTACAATCAACACGGCCAACCGAGTGCGGCAGTGAGATTAAGTGTGGACGCGAGTCAAGTCAGACAATAGGAGGCGAGGCTGTAAACGTCCCTGGAAGGCCCCTCGCTGCTGTAGCGTGTGATCGTCATCGCTCCAGGCGGAGTTGCGCTCGCTGAGCCGAGGGAGGGTGGGACCACCTCACAACCTGGGAATCGAGGGTTCTAATCCGGTGAACGGTCCATGCTGAGCAAGACCGATCCCCACCGAGACACAAAGAGATTAGATGAACAGAAGATCGAGTAGTGCGCGAACAGGTCACATCAGCACGGGGTCGGAACCGTGCTCGAAATGAGGTCCAAGGTGTGCGGGTAAGAAGTCCAGCGCGCTGAACGACGAGGCGGTGACATCAAGGGCGGACGATGGGAAGCGCCGTCTCCGGACATTCATAGATCCGCGTTTGAGTCATCGCCTCGGCCCGTGATCGGGGCTGAGCTAGCAGATGCGGTCTTGCGTACCCAGCAACTCGGGCACTGTCGTTATAGCGTGTCAAGAGAAGACTTCCCAGCTTTGCTTTACCAGTAATCATGGCCGCGGCCTGCAAGCAGACAACGAACGATTTAGCAAAACCAGCTCAGCACGGCATTTGCACAGCCGCTATCTCCCCTCCGAACCATGTTGTCCGAGCCGAACCCACGTTCTCAAACCGCCGAAGCCCACCGAGTCCCGGGGTCCGTGCCCCCGAACTCGGCCCCAAATCCCGGGTCCCGATTGTGCCGGACCCCGTCGGCGAGCCCCCCAAACGCCCGAAACTGATCCAGATCCAGGGATCATCACGTTCCCCCTCGCCTTGTGGCAGGCGCAGGGAGAATGGACGGGAAGTTTGGCCGGGGCGAACGGGGACTGACTGGTGTGGAAAAAAGGGGTAAACGGGAGGAAGCGGGAGCCGGCTGCCGGGCCTGGAACTGGACTGGGGGACGTGTGTGGATCGGCGACTGCCCGGGCTACGCCCCGAGGGTCGCCGAGCGAAGCATTTTCCTTCTCCTTGCCGGTGGGTTCTTGCCACGCGTTTGATGAGAAGATGGGGATGTTGACCTCGGAGCAACTAGTGTCGCTGCTGGCGTTGCCCTCTGCGGGAAGTATGTTTCTATCTCCTTTCCAGGCAAGTGATGGCCAGCGCTAGGTGTGTGGTGGTGTGTGGTGTGGCGACAGGGATTGTGTGTGTGGCGCGTGGCGGAGCGGGTCGTCTTGCGGATTGAGAGAACAGGGAGAGGGGCTTGGCACGTGCGCTTACATATCGGTGGTAGAACGCCGTTGGGGGACAAAGGTCGTGTGCGTCTGAGCATGGGCAGCGCCGATGACGATGACGATGGCGACGCGTGACTTCTGCCCGGTGGGGGGGAAACGGGAGCGGGTACGATGTCCTCCCACGGAGCCGGTATAAGGGTGGTTTCGGACTCCGCGCTTCCGGAATTTGCGTGTTGTGTGGCTGGGTGCTGGAGGTGTCAGGGGGATGTGCATGGAGGGAGCACGGGCGGGGAGGTTAATTGTCTAACCTGAGGTATGCTGACAGGCAAGGGATGGGATCTCGGGGCACAGGACAGCGGACGAAGGTGAGGGCTTATGTGGCACGGGGACTGGGGAAAGGAGCTGTGCTGGCCGATCTGACGTTCCCATCCGGTAGCCGCGCACGCCGCACGACGCAGCCGACGGAACCGGAGCGAGCTGGGGAAAAGGGGGCCCTGATTGTGTGCAAGCAAGCAAGCGGCGGGTTCGGCGGTGGCTTGTGCTTCCCTTTAGTGCTTGGTGCGGCGCCCGCTGGTTGGTGGTTTAACCAGGAGAAGGATGTAAGTGATGATATTAGGGTAGAGAGATGTCGGCGCGGGAGATGTCGGGCCGATGCGCCGGACCGCCGAAAGGGGTGGAATCATTTGGTGGTGTGTTATTGCCGGGGAGGAGAATTTGGTGAGGAGAACAAAAGGGCAAGGCCGAGTGTTACGCCGTTAGTCCGGTCTCCGATCCGTTCCATTTGTTCTCGGCATCTGCCGGAGTTACCAAATATGGCGATGCTCACCGTACACCGCCGTTCACACTGCTCAGAGTTCCTCTCTTTCACCCGCAGTAGACTCACCGCTTCCTGTCCCTCTTTCTCCTCCTCCTCCTCCTCCTCCTTCTCTACCACCACCATCATCATCATTCATATCTGCTTAACTATCCCTACTCAAACTGATATACTATTATAACATTCTGCATGATCACTCAATGGATTCCCTAAAACGTCGTGCTCATTCCCCACCCCCACGCGAACCTTCCGCTCTCAGGCGCCGTCTCACCCCGCTCGACATCTCCGACGCAGACCACCGCTCACTCGACGAGCTCGTCCTCCTCCGCTTAGAGCGCTATCGTGCTGCAACTACCTTCGACGCCATCAAGACCCTCGTAGCGCTCGTAAAGACCTGTGTGGACTTGGACCCCAGCCTCGCAGATATAGACGCTGCGAGCAGGCTGTTGGACGAGCGGGAGGAACTCGAGATGCTCCTCATGGTCGGGTGGGAAGGCAGGGAATTCAAACATGTTCGAAATCATCGTTAGTCCTCTTCCCCCTCCCTTCCGCACCCACTCACACGCCATAGCCGCACTCCGCAGAAAATTGGAACGAGAGTACTCAGACGTCCGCGCTTCCCCATCCCCCGTTAGACGCCCACTCACGTCGCCGCAGAGCGTCCAAGCGCGCTGGGAATCCGAGGCATCCGTTGATCAAGGCCCTGTCCCTCTTCCCCCTCTCCCCCCTCGTTCACCAGAGGACCAAAAGCCCCGTCCGCTGGATGACTCTTACGCCCTCCCTATGCCCCACTCACATATGTCCGTCCCTCTCCCTCCTCCGCAGTCACCCGGGCAACAGCAGGATATCCGCGGATCGCAGTATTACGGTCCTCGGCTGGATAGCGAGGAGCCTGGACCCAGCAGGCCGAAATGGAATGCTCTTCCCGAGCGTGCGTCCCCTACGCTGTTGAACGACGGGCGGGCGGCTACTGACCGGCACCCAGATCCATCATATCACGAAGAGATCGACGAATTGGAGGAAGACGATGCGCATCTTTCTGCCTACCCATCCTATCCTCTCCCCTCCCCCGTCTACCCTACAGGCGCCGCTCCCACCCCCCGCCGCCGATCCTACGTCCCCACCTCTGCCCGTGCGGCCCAACTTGAAGAACGTGCTTCCCGCTCAACAGGCATAGTCAAAGTTGCCGACGCGAGGTGTAAGCGGTGCATTGCCCGGGGCATCCCGGAATGCACGATCTACAAGTCTACTCGTACGCCAAATAACGGGCGGGTCGCGTGCCACATGTGCCAGAAGATGAAGGTGAAATGCGAGTGGGAACGGAATCCGAATGATACACTTTCCACCGCCGTGAGGGAAGGTCCGATGCTCCCTCCGGGCATGGAGATGTCGAGCTTGCAAGCGGAGCAGATGGACATGCGGGAGCGGGAGCGGGAGCTGGAGCCTACAGCGACACTGGGCTCCCAGGGATACGACCAAAAGCCCAACCGGATCTGGGAGAGAGATTACGAGCCCACCGCGAGGAATATGCATTCTCATCATGCGCATCCGCACTCGCACATGCAAGACTTGCCACATCCCCATTCAAACGAACTCGACCGCTCCGATATTGGACTCCCACTTCCCCTTCCCCTTCCCCTTCCTCTACCACTGCCGATGCCTATGACACTCCCTCTACCAATTCCCATGCAAATGCCGGAGGACCGCTACCCCGAGACGGTGTCCAACTCGGCCTCTGTCTCCTCAGGCTCTGCAAGTGCGAGCTCATTCTCTACTGAAGGCACACCCTCCTTCGGCTTGGAACAAGAAGACATCAAGCCTCTTACTGTGTTATCTTCGGCCCCGCAGGGGGGACAGGGGAGCACAATGGTCGTACCCCAACCGCCGCTGGCGCAAGTACAGGAGATGGGGTTGGGGTTGGGAGTGCCTGCGGCTGGTGCGGCGGGAACGGGGGAGAGGACGAGTCCGGGAGGGAAGAAGCGGAGAGGGCCAAAACCGCCTATGACGCAGGTCATTAGGAGGGTTGCTGTGATCAAGGTGCGTTTCTGCAGTCAATTATTCCCTTTTTGGAAAGCGAGCTCTTTTGCGAGCTTTTCGGAAGTGGAGATGTTTTATGTGATTCGTGCGCATGGCTAACGCGTGCCTACAGACTGGGGCAGCGAGGTGCGACTACTGCCAGAAGAAGAAGTGGGATAAGTGTACCATCTCCACTACGGCGATGAAGGCTTGCCAGGCCTGTCATCGGATGAAACAGCGCTGTCAGTGGAGCTTGTCTGTCGGCGTCGGGGCGGATAAAGGCATGACGGAGGAGGTCAAGGTGGAGCGTAAGTCTTCCCTCAGCGACCGAGGCCTTGACTGATTTGCCGGTTTGCAGTGGATGAGCCTGTGTATGCGCAGTATCAGCCTGAAGAGCAGCCTGAGAGTCCTGAAAGTACAGGCACTGGTACGGGCACGGGACCCGCTTCCCAGGGGAACGGCTATCACCAAGAGCGATATGAGGACAACCTTGCTTATCCTCCGGAGTACGAGGGGACGAACGGCTATACCCAGCCTGAGTACTCCAGCGCACCGATGTCGAAGGGCTACGCTCCCGATCCCTATCCGCAACACTCGCATCCGCACTCGATCCCCGTCAACCAGTCCTACGAACGGGCGGAACCGAGTACCTACACACCCCACACGCGTGGTCTTCCCCTGAACGAGTCGTACGAACGCGGACGGGAGCCCGCCCCCCTCCGCTCTAGGCTGCCGTCGAACGAGTCTTACGAGAGGGCAGACACGGCTTATTCATTTCAACGACGGGCAGCGTCGGGAGGGTACGACAGGTCCGAAAGCGCGAGTTATTCGGATGGACTATCCCGTCCTGCTTCTGGCGGGCGGCATCTGGGGCAGCCGCAGGCGATGGTGGAGCACTATCCCCCTAAAGGGATGGACGCGCTCCTCGAGCCTGGACCTGGGCTGGGGTCGGGACCAGGCCGACAGGATAGCAGCAGCAGTTTGTCGACCCCTGGCAGCGCTGAGAGCTTTGCTCCGCGAGTGGAGGATGGATCGGAGAGGCCGGAACAGCAGCAGGCGCAGATATGGTCGAAAGTTGTTGATTGAGTGGGTCGAGGAAAGCACGATGCGTGTCGGTTTTGGAGTCGTGGTCCTTCGTGGTCGGATGCTGCCCGTATACCCTTGGAAGAGGTTTGGATGGATGAGAGACGTGGATGGAAGACGAAATCGGTCGTCGTGTCGCTTTATCGAGCTGTGTTTCGTGAGTGATGAGGGAGGGAGGAAAGTAGAGGGTCGTAGTACTGTGTGGGGCAAGCATTGGATGCTGTATTATTTCTTTATTTTTGTGTGACGCACACCGCTTATCAGTTATTATGGGGAACTAGGGAAGAGATGAATGCAATTCAGTTTGCATACTATGATCTGATGCGGGTTGAGCAATTAGGAAAGAGAATCTGCCTCGGGTGATGCGACTTCACCACTTCTGCGCCGGTACGATGCAGATGTCTCAGAAACCGACCACAAAAGAGAAGCACCCAGCATTCTCCCACAGCTCTATTCTTGTTGGCCGTGCGTCAGCAAGACACATAATACGTGCTTGAACATAGTTTTCGTGAAAAATCCAGGTGTAAGAGACGTCAAAGATTAGTATTTGTCCCTTGTCTCGTCTTTGAAGCCGGAGATTCACCTCTCGGCTCCGAGACATTTTTGTCAAATCCATCCCAAGTACGCAATAAACAACAACAGCATTATAGATTTCATTTTCTCAATAGTAGCAGTTGGAGCTAATAAAGATAAAAGCCATTTCTATTTTGACAGATGACGTTTGCATGTGAATTGAGCAAAAGAAATTAATAGTCGCCGGGACAATAGTTTTATCTCGTTTCGGAGCCACAGATGTGAATCGAACGAGCGACCCCAACGTCTATGTGGGTTCACGATATAGTAACCCCAGTGACCTTCACCACTGCACCATGCTACCTGGCGTCGAGGGAGAACCCTATTCTGAACTTTTGACAACCTACAGGGCTCTTGCCTCCGCCTTATAAATTTACCTTTTGCCTCGTATCTTCACCACATTCCACACAACTTGGCCGTCTAGCTGTTGTGAACTGCTCATTAACACCTCTTTCTACAAACTCTAACTACTCAAGACTGAAATTTGCTTGGAAAACGGCTGAGAATTCGACCTGCAGCACTGGATCGTCTCCAACAGTATGCCACTGCATTCCAACTCCCCGCTCGTATATTTGTGTGGCATCCCTATACAAAAAGCCAGGAACAAGAACGAGCAACTGAAGACAGACCCCATTCTATGCGATCCGACTCTTCCTCTTCTCCCTCTGTTATCAAATCCGTCAAGTCCCCCAAGCTGCGGCCCACGCAACATCGCGTTAGATTGCCCCGCTCACCCCCGTTATTATCAACCGCTGTGCCTGGCTATCCCGGAGAGGAAGGAACTTGAATAATGGGAGGTTGAGGTTGGAGAGAAGCTATGGATGGCAAGGGTGCTAAGGAGAGGTCGAAGAGATGTAAATGTGTGAGTCCTCTCCGATACACCCCAGTGTACATCCGAGCAATCGCTGACCTGCTGCAGTGCAACACCCAGACCTCGCTTCTCCCTTCGCCAACATGCCAAACAGTCGACCCATCATGCGGCGCTCCCCATCGCTCCCCGGCCAACAGCTGGTGACATCGTTTCTGCTCCCTTTACCATGTACTCAAGGTCCTCCTCGAACTCGCTTTCAGAAGCGGATCAAATGCTGACAGGTCCGGACAGAGCATGCGCCATTCTTGTCGAACATGAGCATAGACCTTTGGGGACAGTTCTCTTTGCAAGTTGTGCGGCAGAATTAGAATCAGTAGTAGCCTCTCTTGATAAAGGGAAATAGTGTAGTAAGGTGTAGCCGACTAGGTGACGTTTGGCGATATGCGGAGTGCCAGTAGTAGATGCAGGAAGACAACGAGGGACTGCCGAGGAGTTGCCAAGGCTAGCTAGGGTCCCAGATGAGTCAGCGAGTACTTGGCGCTGACTACGTCCCTAGGTGCTGACTCAGAGGTGGTGAGTCAGCAGTGGATGGCCAAACAGAACCTCCCCAAGGCAGATATGTATCCAGACGCGTAACCACCGTGCTGAGGCTGCCCAGAGGTGATAATAGAGCCAGGGTATAAGTCTACCAACCCCGAGTCGCTCACGATGAGCAGCAGCAGACGGGCTGGGGTGCTGATAGAGATTGGATGTAGTTCTACAGCACGCATTTGGATCGCATTTGCTTCTGCATATGCTTCCGCTCCAGTAGTCCCCTACAGGGACGACTATGCGATACTCCGCATCATCTCTGACCATGCTTGGTGGAGCGAAAGTATAACGCGTAGAGCTGAAATGGGCTTTGATTGATAACGTTTCGTGTGAAACCTGACATATAAGCGCCCGAGAATGCGAGGTTTGTGGACTTGAAGCGAGATGTTGTTGGCCCTTTCAGTTGTATGCTTCGTCTCTCCATATCTAGCGCGGTATGTTTACCAAGTCATACGAATGCACCACTCCCCAGTTGGGATACACTACGCTAGTGGAGCTGGAGACCATCAAGTCAAACCGAACATGTTGCATACGAAAGAGTCCAAGGCCGAAAGCCAGAGTGTGAATAGTAGGTAAAACTTCATACTAAACGAGTTGTTCAAAGCGACCAGACGGCCAAGTTGTGTGGAATGTGGTGAAGATACGAGGCAAAAGGTAAATTTATAAGGCGGAGGCAAGAGCCCTGTAGGTAGTCAAAAGTTCAGAATAGGGTTCTCCCTCGACGCCAGGTAGCATGGTGCAGTGGTGAAGGTCACTGGGGTTACTATATCGTGAACCCACATAGACGTTGGGGTCGCTCGTTCGATTCACATCTGTGGCTCCGAAACGAGATAAAACTATTGTCCCGGCGACTATTAATTTCTTTTGCTCAATTCACATGCAAACGTCATCTGTCAAAATAGAAATGGCTTTTATCTTTATTAGCTCCAACTGCTACTATTGAGAAAATGAAATCTATAATGCTGTTGTTGTTTATTGCGTACTTGGGATGGATTTGACAAAAATGTCTCGGAGCCGAGAGGTGAATCTCCGGCTTCAAAGACGAGACAACGGCAACGCTGACCCTTGATGTCTCTTCTACCGGTATCTCTACGTTCAAGTCGGGGAACCTAAGACCGGTTAGAGTCAAAAGCCTTCAAAGAGGATGAGGCGAGCTCCTGTCGGTTTATGCGACATCTGTCTCGCACTGCACGAGTCATCCAACCGCATCACCAGCTATGCAAAACGTCATCCCGACATTCAACGAGCGTGTAATCCTGGCCCACCTGCAGGCGGTCGACGCGTTAACCAACTTCGATTCCGTGCAGACTCTGGTGGCAGTCGCTCAAAGCAGCACCGACATCGACCAGTCTCTTTGCGATCCGAAGAATGCCGCAGAACTGCTAAACCGTGATGGACACCTGTTCCTCACCGTGGTATTGGCGAAGGCTTGTTATGCCCAAGATTTCCTACCAATCCTGAGCATCGGTAAATAGTGCTGATCTTGTTTATTGCTTCGAATGTTCATTGCGTGTAGATGTCATCCAGTCGACGACGGCGAATGTTAAACCGCGCATACATGACCCTCCTACGCGTCATTCTGCGTTCCTCTACGCGTCGACGCCTATGCCAATCATCAACCCGCAAGTCCAGCGCAGGAGTACCGAGGACAGTCTGCGAGGGCAAGGGTGGTTGTTCCATTGCCACCCCGCTCAGCTGCATGCGAGACATGGTCGTCGATGCTTTCGTGAGTTTACCTCCGTCTGCCGTGACTGTCCATGGAATACATAAAAAGGGGGCGCGCCCTCTTTGTTGACGTCCATCTCGCCCATCATGACGCGTGTCAACTCTTCCATCGACCATGTCGACCAAGCGCTCACGACACACCCCGTCTGTCCTGGATCCGGCAGTCCCTGAGTCTTGATGGGAAGATTGCCCGTATCTGGTTTTCCGGCTCGCACACCATGATTGTCTTGGACGATAAGCCTCGCGCGATCATCTTCAAACTCGACGACCAAAGCGCCACAGGGGCTCGGCAGGATGTTCGATACCCCAAGGTTGGACCCCGCCTAGTCAATGGGGAAGACGGCGCTGTTGGCGTCCTTTCCGTCCATAATTGGACGGAAATGGAGTCAATTTGCATTGTGGAATCCGTAGAAGGCCACTCCGGTACAGCGGACAAGAAGAGGTTGACCTTCTTTCCAGTCGTCCACGCTGAAGAATATACTCTCTGGGTCGATTTATCTCGTTCTGTGGATGTACTCGCCGTCAATCGGCATTGGGTCGTGTACCGCCACGAGCAAGGTGATAATCGATTGATCGCCAAGAACATCAACGATAACAGAATAGTGACCTTGGAGCTGAGTGGTCAACAAACCGTAAGTCTCCAAGTGAATTATTTCTGGCACTCGTTCAAATTTCACAAAGGTCTTGCTGAGGAAGGTTGAAGCATGGATTGTCGGGTCGTATCTCCTTGTCGTCAATTACGATCACGCCTGTTTGGAAATATTTGGCGGGTTCGGTACCGAACACCGTGAACCTCCACCCACGCCCAGCATCATTCCCATGGACTATGCCTTCTAACAGTCAATGATGGTGTCAACCCCATTCGGTCCTCAAATCACCCTCCGGTTCGACACTTGTATTTCGATTTTCCTGCTCAAGCAGGCCAGCGACGCCCACAGTGCCCCCCTTTCTGCCCATCCATGTTGGGCGGTGGAGACTTCATACCCGGAGCAAGATGATGAAGTCGACTCGGATGACACATGTATCCGCATTTACTGTCGTAGAGGAGGGCTCTGGGGTTCTTTTCCTGGAACACAGTTTGTCTCGCCCGCATCGGTCCACCTTACGATTTGCGGAGAAGAAGTGGCGGCCTAACGACATCAATGCGGATGTTACGTCGCGGAATGACACGTATGTCGCCCTCCGGTCCCAAGACGAAGACCTGCTTCGTCATGTGGACTTCATACACTATCAAGGGTCCCGACTGTTTTGCGGGCGACAGCACACTTATCTCTGGATGGACATTGATCTACCCGGCGTGCATCAAAATCTGCACCGCGTTCCTTTGATCAATTTGCCTGCTCGTTTGCTGGCTACCGGAGATGCGAACCAGGCAGATGTGCATTCTTTGGTTCGTAATCCGCATTGTCATGTAGTTGGTACTGAGTGGCCTCGAATAGCTCTTGAATCCGTTTACTTCTGATGATCAGAATGCCAAATCACCCGAAGACGATTTCATTGTCCTAGCGCCAAAGGACATTCCACCTCAGTACATGTATGGCGACTGCCTCATCGATTATACCAGCGAGATACGGGCGGTTCCTTTTGGTCTACAATGGTACCTTCGTTTCGGCACCTGCCTCGAGGGCAAGATACAGCTTGCCCTCGTCTGGGACTCCCCTGAATGTCACACAGTCATTTTCAAGGTCACAACCCACTCGCGCGGAACATATTTCCGGCTCGATTGTTCCAGTAACGGCTTCAATCTCCGCCGCAGATTGTTGCTCTTCCAAGCACTGGTCACCTGACTGCAGTACATTTCCTTGCAATACCGGGCACAGGTTGATTGTCTAATCTGTTTCACACTGGCTCGCGTGTCCAATCACGCGTCCTGGCAATTGGACTGCCTTTACCCCTTGCCTTGGCGCCGGAACTGCCCGTCTCTCTGGTTGCTCCGACTAAACGCTTAAAAGAACAGAATGAGCGGCAGCCCGCGTTCTTCACGATTGCATCGATCCTCTGTACCATTGTTATCTTCATTACACCGTATCATATCAATATCTTCTATCCAACAAATACCTTCCCAAATATGAGTTACTACGGAGGTTGTGAGTCTTAGCAGCACCCTGTTCAATCGCCTAGACTGACTTTGTCTTCTAGATATGCCATACTACCCTTCATATAACACCTACCCAACGTACGCTGCAACATACGGCACCTACGGGACCTATGGCATGAACGGCATGAACGGCATGGGCGCAATGGGTGCGATGGGATACCCGTACTATGGCAACTACGGGATGGGGTACGCCTATCCGGCGACAGGAATGATTCCTGCCCAGTA
>NW_024467220.1:144652-154578 GCF_000292625.1 Dacryopinax primogenitus | reverse complement strand
ATACAGCTATGCCAATGTACGATGATTTCGGCATGCACAGACCTGTGATGGTGGGACGTCCGGTCATGATGGCTCCAATGATGTTTCGCCGACGGCGCCCTGTCGTAGTCATGACAGGGCCTCCTCGACACCACGGTGGATTCGGAGGGAGATATGGAGGCGGGTTTGGCGGGCCGGGATATGGGCGTCGATGCTAGGTGATTGAGGATGAGGATAACTTGTTGTCGTTGTCTGAGAGCCGACATCTATCAGGGGATGTTCTCCAAAAAGATTGTAATAGAAGTGCGTGGCTCCCAAGATCAGCGCCAGCCTACGTCATCTTCATCGCAGTGACTGGACAGTATTTCATAGAATCCAACATGTACAGCGTGCCATCCATGAGAAGAGCATGAAGCTAGCAGTGTATAAATAGTTCGTGATATTGTTGTTGCTGCGATGACGGGAAGTCCCCTAGCTCGTGAGAGTAGGGTTCTTACCTGGTTCGACTCGGGATCAAAACACTGACAGTATAAATGTCATGGTAACTCTATGGATTTTTTCCATTTCCTCTTTTGCTTTTAGTTTCCGTCTCTCAAACTTCTTTTACTCAGTGGCGCTCTTTTTCCTTGCGGAACCAACCACATCTGCCATTACGTGGGTTGCTCTTCTTTTGTGGTGGTGCCTTTGTTTCCTTCCCTCATTCATCCACTCCCAACTTAATCCCCAGTCCTTCTGGTATACCCTCGTCTCATTACTGCCATATAATAGGACAACTTAAGTCCAATACTCTTTGCATCTTTCAATTAACTCCTATGTCTTCATCTGCACTGTCTGACCAAACATCTTTTGACTGTTCTGGTTCAGATATTGGCCAGGCAGAAGTTCTCTTTCATGCATTGGTTGACCTCTGTACTAAGGGTTTATGGGAACACACAGTCTTGCTCTCATTGCCAGGCTTCTTGGAAACTTCTAGAGTATGTTTACACATTTCTGTTTTTTAATCTCAACTTATATGTTCTACTCTGATAGGCAGCACTTGATGTTGTTGTGTCTGCTGATCCCTCCTGACTGGACCAGTTGACTCCATCCCTCTGCAAGCTTATGGGCCCTTATTGGTGCACAACAATGGAATTAACAAAATCTCATAAAACTTGTTCTTCCAATCCCCTCCTTTCCACTCCTGCTTCTCGGAATACAGCACCCTCACTATCTAATGTCAGAAGCTCCTGCTCTGCTGCCTCCCATGCCATTACCTCCCTCCCATAAATTCCATTTCAGTCAGGTGTCCAATTCAATTCTGCCTATTCAAAATGGTCTCCCTCAGTATGTCGTCTCATTTGCTGTCCTTCTGATTCTCATCTTTTCTAATACAGAAGGTCTTCAACGTTGATTCCCTCTCCTGTTGATGCTGTTCATGTCATCCATTCATCTGCTGTCCCTGTTTTGTCCACAGGATGTCACTTACCTGTAGATGGTACACTGCATCATACTGTGAGCTTTATTTGGGTGAGGTCATTATCTGATTGTTCTCGGTTGACACGTGGTTCTAGACTTCTTTTGGGTTTCATTCAGCATTTCCACCAATATCTCTGGAAGTCCCGTCAGTCAGTGGGATCAATTTACTAGGTACCATTGATAAGATCTACGAGGTCAGTATCTTCTTACTTTAGTTTGTTCTCAGACAACATGTTGTATTTAGGCTTCCCATTCTCCTGGCAGGGGTGAACTTGATCAAGTATGTAGTGGGCCCTCATCTCCAGTTCTGCTTCTTGGTTCTTCATTGGCAGGTTTGGCCTCCCAACCCCTTCCCAGTTTGGCACTTCCCAATCCCCCTTGTAACCCTTCTCCCATACACAATGTATGTTTTCCTTTTTGGGCATGTTTTACTGTCGCTCAACTTCCACCAGACCTGCTGATCCAACCCAAGAGGTGTCTGAAATGTTGGTCCAATGGGTGGTGTGCGTGAACTTGCTCAGAAAGGGGGGGACAAGATAGGGGAAGTCAGTAGAAACATGGGAGTCAGCTTGTAGCTGAGCTATCAAAAGTCAGTACACAATAATTGGAGCTCAGTGTCTGTCTAGTCAAGTCATGATAAATCAAGTCAAATCTGCTAAGTCGAGTCAAGTCTGCCTATCCAGCAAGGGGATAATCGGATCTGTATAAGTCTATCCAAAAAGGGGCAGAATAAGCTAGATACAGGAGTTTCTGGAAGCTACTTATACTAGCTACTAAAACCCATACTCTATACTAATCTGGTCTCTGGATACCTCTCCTAGGCAGGCATTGGCATGCCAAATATCTGTGTGGGTCGATCCCATTGCAGGGGAAACCCGCAGTCATCATGCTGAATATCAGAGGGGTCCCATTGCCTGGGAAATTGTAGTAGTCACCTTGCCAAATATCCAGGGGGGTCGAGACTCATCACTGGGGTGCATTGTCCTGTGTTGCAAGGGTCCATAGTGCTGTGCAACAGTCTCTAAGGCCCAAAAATAACCATGGGAATATTGGCCTGACACACCCCACTGGAGGTGGGGTTGTTCACTGCTATTCCCTCCAGAAGGGCAAGCATCCAGTTTTGGATTCCACATCCATTCGAGTACCATCTCACTCTCCTGCAAGTGCCGAAGGTCAATCTATGAGCCATATAAAACACATGGATGCCTTGCCACAGAACTTCATCAGTATTCTTTTTTTTTGTTCGAGTTTTCTTTGTTTTCACCTTTGCACAAGCCATCCATTCATGGTTTAGTATCCAGGTTTGGTGCAGGGTCAGTCATGGAGGATGGCTTAGTAGATTGGGTTGATATTCTTTCTATGGATGAACTTGAGGTCAGCATGCTACTTATATCTCTTGCCTTGGGTTTTTCTCATCCCTTTGGTTGCAATTTTTAGATGATATCCTCTAATGGATGCCCTCTTTTTGGAGTTCAATGGGTAAGCATTCACTTTGTTTTTGTCTCCATATTTCATTTTCTCAACACATTTACATTACAGTGTGAACATTGTGCAAAGAAGTTCCTTCATCAGAAGAAAGACTTGGTTCCTTTGTCTCAATGCGTCTATTGCTCTGGTTCCCATAAATATAGTAGGAAGTCAGGTTATGGCTGTGATCAGTGTAGGCCATG
Organism: Dacryopinax primogenitus; assembly: GCF_000292625.1. NCBI lineage: Eukaryota > Fungi > Basidiomycota > Dacrymycetes > Dacrymycetales > Dacrymycetaceae > Dacryopinax > Dacryopinax primogenitus. The sequence continues at coordinate 151,474 of NW_024467220.1, read as the reverse complement.
CAACATTCCCTGCTCTTTGCAGAGAGGTTCATCATTCACTCAGTTGCCTTCTCTATATTTACTCTCTTTTAGACACTAGGGTAGCCTCAGCAAAGCTGTCAGATTCTACTAGCAGCAAACCTGCCATTGGATTGTTGTTGCCAAAGTATGATGTCATTTCTAGTCCTTCAGGTTCCTCCGTCCCAGAGGGGGGGGGGGTTCTCCCTCATGGTATGCTCTATTTGGTATGATTGATTTACTTTGACTAATGGTTCCTCAGTTGCTGTTTCATCTTCTGTCCCCCCTCATGTTTTAACTGTGCTTGTCAGTATAGTGGATGATATCATTGCCAGTGCACAGAGTGCCAGGAATGGTTTGCTATCCATGGCTTCACAGACTGACTCTGTTGTGTTGACTCAATCCACTGATCTAATTGGACCAAGATCCTAAATTCTGATCATTCCTCCTTTGCAGAATGTTGGTTTCCATCTCGGCTTTCGGCTTCAATCACACTGTTTGTTTTGTTTGGTATGGTGGCCTTGGATGTTCCTTAATTGTAGTGGTGTCTATCTGGTTTCGCTCATTACTTCATAATCATGATTTTTTATGGGTTTGTGGTGGTTGTAGTTCTAGATGATCTATTTATTTTGGTTTTGTTGAAATGTTATGTGTTTGTGGTCTCATATGCTTTCAATGTGGCTTCATCTAAACTTCTAAGTTGGTCATCCTCTATCCTGAGATATTCACTTGCATGTTGTGTGAATAGTTTGGTATCAAACCCTCTGAGGAGGCAGATAGAATCTTGCCCCCAGCTCCTCAAAAGTGGAACATACACATTGAAGGGAGTGATACTTCCTGTTGGTGGAGTTGCAATATCCACAATCACTTTCAGGATAGTTTGATCTTGCAATCAATAGTCAGTAAAGGCATATGCAGCAGTCATAGGAAGCTGGGTTCTTGTCACTGTCAATGTCTTTCCATTAGGCATTGTCATTTGGAAAACCTTTCTTGTGGGTGTGATCAGTATAACACCTTTGGGGAGTCCTGGCAGTGTGGCAGCCTTTGTCTGGTATAACTTCACTAATACATATGCTGGCAGGAATTGCAGGTGAATCTTGCTTGATCCTTCATCAATGGGTGTTTCATTTTGATTTGGCTTTATGAGGTATATGATACCTCTCGATCTGTTTGCTACATTGATTTCTGTCTGCACATTGAGGGTCACCATTACCTCCATGCCAATTGCCAATGGTACTCATAATGGAAGGCCCCCTTGCATTTTGTTGCTAGTATGTACCATTGTTGCCTCATCAAAGGCTTCCCTTTTATCATATCTTGAGCATAGGAGTATGGTATAGGCTGTTTGGTTTCTTGGCACATCCTTTGAATTGCCTGTTCATTCCATAGATTCCATATGCTGTGTTGCAGTGTGGCTAAGATTGCACTCTTCCATTTGGATTGACTTCCCTCTTCATCTTCTCTGCTTATGCCCAAGCTTTTTAGCATCTCAATATTCCCTTCAGTACAAATTCCCATTTGAGCTCTCCTCAAGAACCTCCCCCATATCAGATCTTCTATTTGTGTTCTTTCAGTATCACAACTGTTGAGAACTGCTTGTGAATTTGTTGACCAATTTTCTCCTCTATGGTGTCATATGTCAGGTTGACAGGCATGAACAATGCAGCGTTCCATCTTGATGCTACTGGGGCAAATTGATGGAAATCTCCTGCTATGATAACATTGAGTCTGCTGAATGGTAGATCAACAGGTGTGTTTGGGTCAGATGCTAATTGTGCAGCAGATATGTGAGCTGAAATTCTCGCCAGGAAGGACTTCAATACCATAGACACTTTGTCTATTATCAGATAGTGAACTTCTTTCCAAATTTTGGCCAGCTTGTCTGTAGAAAGCTGATGTTTGCTTTTTGCTTTGACTGGAATCATGCATATTTGATGAAGGGTTTGCCCATCAATCAATGATGCTGCAATACCTGTGTAGGCCACTTTCATGAGTGCGTTGTGGTGAGAGGGAGAACTGAACAGCAGGCTGATTGTTTGTATAACTCTTGACTTTCCAGTCCCTCCTTCTCTGTAGAGCCCCATGAGGTTGTTTTGGCTGAGATCCTTGATACATGTCTTCAATGTGCTTTCTCACAATATCATATGCCCTCCTTTGGTCTGGTTTCAGCTCTTGTAGGTTGGCAGCACTTAGCATGTCTTCTATGTTGTTCTTGACATTGCACAGCCAACTTGTCTCTGGATTTAGGAGTTGATCTAACAGCTGGACCATTTGGTACACCTCAGACATTACTGATGTAGTTGGTGCATGATGCTGTTCTTCTGATGGAGAGTCTAAGCATTCCAGCCACTTAGTTGCATCATGTCTTCTTTGGTTGCTGCCATGATTTTACAGGGATCACAAATCCATTGCAAAAATGACTCCAAATATTCTGGCAGATTTTGCTATGAAGATAGCTTCTTCTCCATGTCTTCTATCTCAATCAGATCCTTCTCTCATTTGTAGTGTAACAAGATCTTCTTCTGTCAGGCCATCTGTATGCATGGGTAAAGTGGATTTGAGAAGATCTTCTACTTCATCCTCTTCATTTGCTGTTCTTCTGCTTGCCAAACCTGTTGTATTTTCTTCATTTGCTCTTGTCTGGCTTTTGTGCAGGAATTGGAAGTTGCTCAGTATTTGCAAAATCACTGGTCGAGCTAGGCTGAGGAAAATACAAAATGCATCCATCCATGATTGACCATCAGGTTGAAGGTCTGTTGATGTTCTCCAGGGTTTGAGTAACATCATAGAGAATGCACAGTAGTAGTCCATCTTGTCTTCATTGTTGTCTGTAGAAGCTCAGTAGTGTGTTGTGACCCATGCATTGGATCACTTGGCTATGGGTTGAGGTGTGTTTGTATGATGATAAATACTCAGCTCTTTGGTTCCAAACCTGTTGGTTATCCCTCTTTGGATCGAATGCTACCTTCTCTTCATATGATTCCACCATAAATTCCAACAAGTTCCATGTGGACATTGTGTTTCCTCTGTGTCTATATTGTTTGATATGGCTGTCCTTGCTATATGTCCTGAGTCAAATGGTACTAGTCATATATGATCCTGATGCTTGTGTCAACTTCATCAGAATATCAGATGCCTCCTCTTACCTCTCCACCTGCTAATGGTATATTTTGTTGGTCAGAAGTTTCTTGGTTGGTAAAAGTATTGTTATGTACAGCCTTGTTTTGTTCTCCAGTAACTTCTGGCACTCCTTGTCTGTCATCCTCGGAATGTGTTGGTTCTCTATATGGGCTCTTTTTGTCAACATTATTTTCTCCAATTAATTCTATGCTGTGTACCTGTTGGGCAGGAATTCTGGGTACATGTTAAGAAGTTCCTATCTGATAGTGTTGAGGTGGATTTTGATGTAATTATGGGATTGCCATATGCTGCCCCATCCCATGATGTAAGATACACATTGGCTGGCTGCTTTTTCTTGCTCTCGGTTAAGTACATTGAAGCACTGATATATCATCAGACAGTTTTGTTGGTGGATATACTCCATGAGACACTGGTCTGCAAAGTGATATGCCATCCTTTGTGCAAGTATACCCATCACATTATATGATTTTCCTTGTTTCTTGAGTGCGTAACATGCACAGTACCACATTGTGTCCTTTGTTTTGTATCCATTCATTTGGAGTTTAATATTGTGGTTACACCTCATCATTCTTCCAACAGATGGATTCCAGCTGTTCAAGTACCCATTTTTCCTCTGTATACCCCATGAGCTGGTCTCCATAATGTAGTCTATTTCAGAGAGTGGGAATGGGGCCCTATGTTTGCACTTCAAATTTCTGTGCTTGTCAGGCCATAAACATGTATTGGTATTGCAGGCATGAAGCTGATAATTCCTTGCTATATGCAGTTCATGCTTGTGTGCTGCGTCTCAAGTTGAATCAGAATTGGGGCACACTGGCCTGGAGTATCCAATATCATTTTGTTTTGGTATTGCCATAATATGTTTGGGCTCCAGTCCAGGCAGATGCCCTCTACTGTTTGCTGGAGATATTGTGTCATGCACTGGCAAAAGGTGCCATCAAGGAGAAGTTGTTTCGTTTTGGCCATGCTGGGTGCATTAGACAACCAGATAAGGAAATGACAATGCAGTGTCCCTTTGCCTTGTGTTTCCACAGCTCTGAAGTATGCTGTTACTTCACTCAGGATCCCAGTAGATTGCTCAATTTTGTGTCCCATTTTGCATGCCAAGTATCTCCCTCCTTGACTGGTTATACATACTCCACTACCTCCTACTCAATTGATACAAAAAAGACATTGCATCATTGAACTGATGATGTATTGGAAAAACTTTGCAGCTGCATAGGGATCTTGTGCAATGATCTGAGCCCTTTTTGATGTGTTCAGTCCAATAGTACTCAAGAAACAGTTCATATTGATATCTTTGCCAGTGAATACTTGTGCAAGAGGATTGTGCAGATCATTAGGTGTAATAGTGAACCATAGGTTTGGAGGTGCAAGGTACACTGCAGTTCCCCAGATCTGGCTTCTCAAGGCTATGCAAGAGCTGTCAGAACCCATAACACATCCTGCGAGTGCTCTAAGCTGTTATTTCAAACTGTTGATTGCTGGATTGCTAGTTCTCCCTGTTGACTCCTCTTCTTCTGTGGCACTTTGGAGCCATTCAATAGTCACAGTAGATAAGAGGTTGGATGCTTTTTGAAAGTCTGTGTGCCTTATTTGTATCCATGCAGAGGCCATTGCCTCATGCTTCTGAATTATCCCAAATGCCACAAATATCCAGGTGTTATTTTTTCTGAAGTGTCTGTCATGATACTGTAACATCCATCTTGCATGCTCCATGAATGATACTTTCCTTGGCTGGTCATCTTCTGGGTCTCCTTCCCTGTAAGGGAAGAGCATTATGAATGTGACCGCAAGTGGGTTTCTATTGATTGGTGATACTTCTGTTGATGACTCTGACTGTCTGAAGTCATTGACAGGCTTTTGACTGTGTCTGACAGCATACACTCCTTCTTTATTCTCGGAATCCATGTTGGATAGTGTGTGCAAAAGGACTTCCTTAGCAGTTGATGATCAGTATCTTCTACTCCCAGCAACCGAAGGGGGACTACTGTGATATCTTCCTCCTCTCCTTCTGCACCTTGATAAGCCTCAAGCAAGTCCTTGCTGATAAGTGCTTCTCACCTATTTCCTCTCCTATTCTCTCAGGATTGTAGGCATTGTTCTCTCAATCTACCCCTAAGGTACTCTGATCCTCTTGTACTATACCAAGAATCTCTTGAGGTACAGCATCTTCAGGAAGGCTATTTATCCTTTCTTGGGCTGCAGCAGTCTCAAGTACAATGTCTCAATAAAATTGGTTGTGCTGTTGTAGCCAATAAAGGGCATGCAGGACCACATCCCTTCTGTACAGTGAAGGTTTTCTTCAGCCAATCTTTTTTGACATCCTCCAGCTTCATGAGTCCAATAAATGATATTGCTATCACAGAAGATAGAACTCTCATTGGTCTTGGAAACAACTTTCCCTCCAGCATCCCTGCAATTTCATCTTGGCTGATAGAGTACAACATTACATTCCCTTGCATTCCCTTCCTGAGAGTGTTTGTATCCATCATTCCCATCTGGCATTTGTGTTTTGGGAAAAGGGTGTATTGAAACACTTTTGGGTAATGGTGAGATATAAGCATCATTTCCAAAATGGTGAGCACTTGTAATTCAAATGGTGGGTTGCCAATCCACATATTGTTTGATAGAGACCAAACAGGGTGGTCCCCAACAAGAAGATCTTCTTTACATCATTGACACAGCCATATGTGGTCTCCTTCCATTGCTGACTAGGCTACTAGTTTGCTGTCTCTGAGGTTGCTCAAATGTGCTTCATGTGGAAAGCATGGTGAGAGAAGTTCTGAGTTAGGGACATCCTTGAACTCAAAAGTCTTCATCTTGCATCTGAAGAATTTGCCAGAGCAAGAACAGCAGATTTTGGTGCATATAGCTTCATTCAAAGTTGAAACTATAAAGTCTTTCTTACATTGATCAATCATGTCAGTGTCAATAGTGGCCAAGAATCATTCAAGATTGGGTTCTGGGTTTACTGGGGGTTCAATGATCTTGGTAGAGGTGTTCTCAAAGAAGTGCCACTTTACAGGTCATGTATTTGTTTCATCCAACTTTTGCTTTTGTATTGCTAACAATTCACCAGCTCTTTGTTGCAATGCTTCATGAACTTCTCTTGGTGTCTTTAATATCTCTTCCATCATAACACTTTTGTTTCTTTGAGCTGCTCAACTGAATCTGATGTTTGGTATGGCTGATATTATGTCTTTCATTGACATTGTTGGTATGATGTCTTCCATCTGGCTGTCTCTCTTCCCAATCGTCACTTTGCAGTATGTTCTAAGCAGAACTGGCACTCTGTTTGGACCACTTACAGACTTTCCCTATTCAGTTTTGTGAATAATATTCAGTTCATGTTCAATGCAGTCAAATCTAGATGAATGTTTGTTTTTCTGTCCATGGATTGTCATTCCCTTGAATGTATGGATATTCTTGGAAGAGGCATAGGTTGCATCTCAAGGTCCTGCATCACCTCCATCTATTGCAGTACCAATATTTGTGTGAAGTACCACCAATGAACAGACCTATAACACAACTTCTTTTCTGTATCTTGTTAGGGCAACACAGGCTGACTAAGTCTGCTCACCTAAGAGTGCCAAGAGTCTAAGCAGGCAACAAGGAAGTGGAGTAGACCTGATGACTAAGACCTATCTACAGTATAGGTACCTGTGGATGATCCTAAGAGAC
>NW_024467220.1:133704-144015 GCF_000292625.1 Dacryopinax primogenitus | reverse complement strand
ATGTCATAAAGGCTTAGTCATGTCTCTTGACCAAGCAATGAGCTGGTGCCCTGACACATCTTCTCTCTGTGACTACTCCATATCTATATATGCTAGGTAGTCAATAGAGTATAGATGTGTTTCCATGTTTCTGAAATGGTTATGTGTACTCTCTGGTACATCTTTGCCTTTATTGAAATTGTTCCCATATCCTAGTGTATATTATCCTGCCCAATCCCCAAGCTTCTTTGCAATGATCGGCCAAATAGAAAACTATTTTTGGGCACATGATCTTCTTTGTATGGAGCTTGAGCTATCTGGTGCAACCTTCCTTCATAGTGTGTTATATTTGGCTTACGCATGGCTGCATCTTTGATCTACTAATATTAGGGGGCTTACTCTCACACTCTGTATATTGGGATTACTTTCCATATTTACATGTTCTTCCTTTTTGTTCCAAATTAGGGCCTTTGAATTGGTGGATATTGTATGGGTTTCCTTCTTATGATGATCTTGCCCTCCAAGAGTCTTGTGCTTCATGTCTTCTTACTTCTTGTTCCAGATACCAGGTTTTTTATCTCCTCTTCAACTGCATGATTATGTGGCAATCAGATAGTTGACATGGCATATTACTTGGTCCAGCTACTTCATGGCTGTGATTGTATGTCATGGTTAGTGTATTCTCTCCTTTTGTTTCTGTCTCTCTCCTCATCCATCAGTTGTATCAGCAGGGCACATTGACAAAAGAATGTTCTGGAGGGCTTGTGCTTGTATGGTCATCATGATTATTGACAAACATGTATAATGAAGAAGCTTACCCATGATTTTTTCCCAAATAGAATCTTCTATTTTCTTCATTGGTGTACTGCTGGATTATTTGTTCTATCCCAGTCTTGCGACTGCTCAGATTGGGCTTCTTTATGCATGAGGTAATTCATTCATATTGGTCTCATGCAGTCAATTTTCTGCAACATATTTAAGCCCTGCATTGGAAGATGTTGTTTGCCAATCAACTTGTTCCACTACCTCTTCATTTTCTTTGACCTCATCTACTTTTACATTGGCCTCTTGAAATTGTACCATCAATGGCTGGTGGTGGATGAAAATCCCACCTGGCTCATTGTTCAGTCTCCCAGGAATTGAGTTCAACACCTGTACCCCCTGTCAACAACACAGTGACCTGCAATGTTGAACTGCCAGTTGTTCCAAACAAAGATTGTTCATCCACTGAAGTCATCACTGAGAGCAAGGATGACAGACCAGATGTAACTGCTCCTTTGAACATGTTGTCCTCAGCACCCATGTCAGTTGTAATCACCCATGCAGAAGATGATACTCCTCCATTCCCTGTCCATCCTATGACTCCTCCTGCCAGCCATTCTGTGATCAATTCCCTTAGAGATTGGCTTGACACCAGTTACAGTCTTGCCAAAGAAGAAGATCTGTTGCATCTTGATTGGAGGTCTGCCAAAGGTTCTGGCATTTATCTGTGTGACAAGGATGGTGTTGCTCATCTCACTGTGATCAGAATGATTTCTACTTCTTGGTTTGCTCTGACACCTGATGGCAGTTGGGAACCTGGAAACTCCAAATCACCCTCTTTCCCAAAACACAAAGCTTCTGCTTATCTGGTCAGTCCTTTAGAAGAGCCTTTCAGTACTGATTGGGACATTGCTATGAAGAACTTCGAGAACCTGGAGCACAAAGCATGCAAAGACAATTTTGAATTGCTCTCAGCTCACAAGCAAGCTGGCCTATGGTTTTCCTGGCCACTCTTTGAGGTTTGTTCACATCTGTCATATCCTTTTATGTTTGACTTACTCTGTATGCATGTGCAGAAGATACCTACTAACTCTGATGCATCGTTTACATCTGGGAAGTCTGTTTGTCCTGTTGGTGAGCCTGCTTTCATTTGAACATGGTTTAATGTCTGATGTTTTTTAGATGAAGTAGACCTTGAAGCTTGTTGGTGTGGTTGGATTGTTCATCCTGCTGCTGATTGGCATTTCCACAACATGAAGAGTACCCATCATCCTATTCCAGTTCCTGCTTGGAACAAGTCTGGTGAGCTTATTCCAACTTCTCAGTGGTCCAATTCTCTCAAAGGGGCTATTGTGAAAGGGAAGTTTATAGCAAGGGTGTATCATTTCCAAGATAAACAGCAATCAGTCATGGCTCTTGAACCAGTTAATCTCATCATCATTTTGGATCCTGTGATCAGAAGTTCCTCTCCCATCAAGAATCATGATCTCACCAAAGGACCAATTGTGTTGCCTTGGAGGAAGTAGGCTTCTTTGATATATCTCACATTTTGGACTGGGAAGGTTCAACCCAATCCCAGTATTGTGGTAGTTATTAACTGGGTTCTTAACTCCTGTTATGATTTCTGTACCATCTTTAACCATCACTCATTTGCTCATTATTTCCTTTCAGTGTTTGATTATGTTGATTGGTACTTTCTATTCTGTCCCTTGTTATCAGATTCTGAATTCTAACCACTTATTCTCTTCCCATGAAATCCTGATCCTTCCTGAGGTGCTCCCGGTCTATCTTCATCATCAACAGTCCCATGTTCAATGTGTCTTCCAGTTGCTTCATGGACTTGTCATGCAATGCATCTGCATTCAGAACCTGGTTCCTTCCATACTACAAAAAAGTGTTCCGAATCTTCTGTGTCAGTGTAGGGATTTGTTCACACAGTGTACAATCTGTCATGAACATTAGACGTGCTTTAATATGGCTTTTGATGCTAACATTATTGCATCTTTCCAATTCCTGTTTCCTGAAAAATGGTAATTGAAGTTGTCACTGGCTTCCTCCACCCATCCATCCTCCATAGCCTTTTTGAATTTGTCAGACAGAAATATCAATATAGTATAATATGCAGAAGTCATATTGTTGAGAGAAACTGTTACACATATGTCACATGAATAACCCTTTTACCCCTTCTATCCTGCTCACCTTGTGGGATCCTTCCAGGGTATGATAGATGCTTGAGAGGCAAGGGATGATTATGAGAATGTATAAATGATGATGCAGCTGAGCACAAAGCATGATTAAGCAGATTCAACTTCTGTCTCCATCTGCTTGGGCACATGTGGATGTCCCCTCACCATCTGACTTCTTCTCCACTAACTTTGATGAAATGAACTTAAGCAACCCTTTGCCATTCAGTTTGTCTTGTCTCAAGGCAGAATTTATGGAGCTCAGGCATACATGTGAGCAGAGCAATGTGACTTGAGGTCAAAGAGAGTTGGAAGAGGTTGTTCCACTTCAGGTGAGTATATGTGCCATTGGTAGATGTTGGTATGACCTTGTGATTGCAACAGGAAATAGCCAAAGCTGCACTCTCTCATATGCCGGACCTCTATCCTCTCATCAACCAGGGCATCATCAATCTCATCCAGATGAATGGATACAACACTTGGGGAGAAGACATTGCTGCTGAGTACAAGGCCTGGCTCAAGATTGATGGAAACATGCCAGTTATTCCACCTCCTTGTAGTCGACATGCTAGTCTCATTCTTGAGCATACTGTATCAGCGAGTGCTCAATCACTCCAACAGCATAGCATCTCCATTATTGGAGAACAGAAACAAGAGGTTGCCAATGTGGATGTATCCATAGTGGAGGGACAATGTAGTGGGACTGTTCTGAGTAGTGTTTTGCCATTGGTGGGTCTGCTTGAGAGTCAATGTTCAAGTGATAGTTCCCTTTTTAATGTGGATGATGCTGGTGTACATACCTGTTGCTATTGTTTCCTTGCTGTTTTCTGATCTATGTTATAGATTCATGTCAATGTTGGCCACAGTCAAGTTAGGTTTGATGACAGGGTGGGGAAATCGGACTTTCAGAAGTATACCCAACATGTTTGTCCCTTCATTCTTCCCATGGATTTTCACTGAGACTCATTAGACTCCAGAACCATCTTCTGTTGCAATCACGGTGACCAATGTCCCACCAGACATTGATTGTGTTATGGCTCTTACTCCAGAAAAGTGTATTTTGCTCTCAACTGGTACAAGCCATAAAACTTGCTGCACCAATTCCAGTTTCTACAAGTTCAAATAGTGCTGAAGATTTTCTGAACCTCGACATAAATGACATGGGTGGTAATCTCATTGATACCGAGACAGTGGAGAATGTGCAGGAGACTGATGGTATCACCCAAGTACTGGGCTGTGGGTTCTTTTATATGTAGGGGGTTTGTCTCTGATCCTACTCATCAGATTGTTTGTCTGATAAGATACTCACTGATAACCTTGATTCCTCTCATGTTCCTGGAGTCAGATCATCTTTGTCGGGTAATGACAGCAAAGTTACTTTGGAAGTACCTGTAAGTATCCCACATGCTTGTGTTGAAGTTCACTAACATATTTATTTACTTAGGCAATGCCTGGGGATCAGGCTTTCACTATCAAAGACCATGTTGTGCATGACAATGTATCTCATCCTCAGATGATTGAGTTTGATTATACCAAGAATGCTGGTAAACAATGTCTACTCTGGTCAGAAGGCTCCTGTGTATTTTTAATGGGAACTTCCATGATCACTATCAGCATATGACCATTCTAGATGCTTTTCCCAAATTGGAATACAACACCTTGGATTACCTGAATAACTGGCTTAGATTGATCTGTGGATGGCAACATCATCTGGATAGTGAAGTGTGTGAGTTAGCTGACTGCTTGAGGATGTGAAACTGACATATGGGTCCAGATTGTGTTATCTATAAAGGAATTCTCATTGGGTAAGGCAAAGAAGGATATGGAGCATTACCGGAGGAATGGATGTGCCAGGGAGTATAGTTGTTTGGCAGAGTATCAGTTACGTGAGATTGACCTCCTTGCTACTGCTGGTTATGCTACAAGTTATACTAGAATTGTACATACAAAAAAGCATGGTGTGTTTATGATTTAATCATGTATTATGGAACTGAATCCTTGTAAAATATCTTCTGTTTGTCCCACATTTATTTCACATGTTGCCTCATGGCAAATAACACTTGGGATTTCTGGACCGATTATATGTATTCAACACACAGCATGTATAACTAGCCAATCTACACTTAGAAGATGTTACATATGAGTATTGTATGGGAAAGCAAAGAGGGGTGGAGGAGTATCTTGTTCTGGCAAACTTCATTTATGTTTCTTCTCCTTCAACTCGCCACTGAGGATAGTAGCCAGATCTTTGAGATGATTGATGAGAGTTCCAAATCTAACCTCAGAATGTTTCTCTTTCAGCATATTGATGGTACTTTCCATTTTCCAGATTATCGTGAGGGGATCCTTCTTTTGAGACCCTGATAAAGGATGTCAGCACCTGGATACTAGTTGCTCCTCTGTCCATACCAATATTTTTGCCAGTCAAAGAAGAACTTGCTTTATCTTCTTTACTTGATTGGGACCTGGTGCACAGGCCATTGTGTTGTGCTTTGGTTTCTTTGGCAGTCTTCATCTTTGTGAGAGGAGATATCTGGTTCCATTCTTGATCGCTGTCCAGACCAGATGTGTTGATACTAGGGTGCATGCTCATTGTCCTTTTCTTCACCCTCATGGATGAAGAGTTAATGCCAGACTTTGTGATGTTGTCGGTATCAGTGGAAAAATCCATGGCATGTGACAATTTTGTTTTTGTAGTCTTGGTGATGTTTGTAAAATTGGTCATCTTGCCATTTTCAGTATCAGTGTTGGTGTTGTTTGTTGGTTTGCCTTTGCTGCTGTTCCTGTCTGTGTGCAATTGCATCTTCAACACTTTGACAGGCAATGTATCATTGACTTTTCCCAGTGTGGTAGCTTCCTGCAACCTGTTCACCATTCCACCATGGCTGGGCATCATATTCTTTGAAGTGCCCTGCTTGCTGGGTGTGCAATAGGTTTGATCATCATCATCCTGTGCTTGGACTCTCGCCAAAGAAAGTTCCCTTGCTTCCAGCTCCTTTGGAGTGAGCTTGTCGAACATAACAATCTTCTCCCTCATTATCTTGCTGGTGTCATCATCTTTGGCTGTAGATGGTTTGTAGATATGCTTTCACAAATTTGCCTTGGAACCAGGCTTTTTGAGGAGCAAAGATATGACAAGTTCTGTGCTTTTGTAGTCTAAGGATGTCAGAAAGTAGACCCTCTATGTCAAGACAAAAAATAAAATACCTTTGGTGAATCCACATTGTCTGTTGGAAGGGCCAGCCCTGTACATTGCACAGGTAAACCTATCTTGTCAAGTCATCTTGATTGGGCCTCCACACTGCATACAATTCCCTTGATCTGTTCCTGCAGCCTTGTCATGAGCATATTGCAGATTCCATTGGGGACACTACAAATATTCTCAGTATTGGTTCTTGCATATGTAACATTGGGTTACTTACCCATCCAGTGTGTGCATCCCCTATCATGGAACAATCATTGTTGCTATCATTCTTTTCTGGTTCAGTGCAAATTTGATGTGCTTTGTCTGACACGCACCTTGTGAATGACCTTGACTTCATCAAACAACGGCAATGCCCTGTGAGCAGTCATAATCTTGTTTTTGTCCATGTTGACCTTCTTCGCCACTCTGATGATGAACTTGTAACCCTGGCCAGGGATATCATGCTTGACAGAAGTGCTTGTCACCAATGCATTCCAAGGGCAGTCTGATCCACACAAATGATGGTTCATATGACCATACCCTGGAAACTTCTGTGAAATTTGAACACCAGACAAATCTGCATATTTAAGCAGTTAAATTTCTGAGAAGGTATGCAACATACCTTTGTATCCATCAAACACATCAGCCATAGGTGTATCTTTGGTCTGATCACCAGGCGTTAGTGTATGCTGTGTTCCTGTTATATATAACTTGCTCACCTCATTGTTTGCCACTACATTGGTCTCATGTGTCATTTTGCACTAATCAATGGATTAGTAAGAATGTTACTTGATGGGCTATGCATCTTGTTTGTCATCAATAGAGTTTTTCTTCTTCTTGGCAGATGTTCCTGTTCCACCCCTGAGCATGAGGAATATTGCATACATGGTACTGGCCTTCTCAGACCATTCCTTCCCCATAAATCCCTTCAGCACACTGGGTACATCTTTCCATGCTTCTGGATGATTATTGACATACTCCTTTACTGTATTCTATATAACAGACCAGATGAGGAACTGTCCAATGTATGATGATAAAGACATAACTTACTTCAACAACGCCATCTGAGTTATTCACAAGATCCTCCCAAGTCTTGCCATTTTTGTCCACAAGCTGGATAATGAGGTTAAAAATTCTCTAGGCCATTTCTGCCATTCTTCTGAAAAGGGAGATTGAGGTTGTCTACAAAACAGCTGAGTAGATGAGGGTGATAGTTTAGTAGATGAGGGTGCAAGTTGAGTAGAAGAGGGAGATGTGTCAATGGTATTTATAAATGTGGACAAAGAACAGGCCAAAGACTACAGGCCTCATGGGATCAATCTTCTTATGCTAACCAACCACTTGCCTACTCATGCAGCTATATAATTTTGGTGGTTAACATTTGTGCCACCAACCACTGTAACATGGTTTGATATTCCAGTGGTTTTTCATTTACTTCCTCAAAACCAATGAATGCATGGAGACTTTCTTCACCTTCTTCATTGAGGTAACTCAATGTTCAGGGTCAACCTTCCATAGTTTATGTAATAGACTTTATTTGTAGATGCCTTTCAACACCTCCTGTATCCAGGTCAGTTTGTAATCTCTCTCTCTTTATTTTTTATGTATGTGTAAGGTGTGTCAAAAAAAAACAACCCTGAGCTATTCAAGTGCTAATAGTTCAGTAACTATACTTCTGCTAAGTAATCAATAACAGGCCAAAAACCACAGGCCTCACAGGATCAATCTTCTTACATCAACAAACCACTTGCCTACTGCATATCTATATAATTTTGATGGAAAGTGTGTGTGCCACCAACCACTGTAATGTGGTTTGGTTTGATATTCTGGTGGTTTTTTTATTTACTTCCTCAAAAACAATGAATGCACAAAGACCTTCTTCATCAAGGTAACTCAATGTTCAGGGTCAATTTTCTATAGTCTATGCAATAGACTTTATTCATAGAGGCCTTTCAACATCTCCTATATCCATGTCAGTTTTTAATCTCTCTCTCTTTATTTTTGATGTATCTGTAAGGTGTGTGAAAAAAACAGCTACTTGAGTTCTAATCATTCAGCAACTATACTTCTGCTAAGTAATCCCAGCAAGGATGTTTTTGTCATGGATGGTCACATTACTCCCCCAATCTGAATATTTTGGCAGCATCAGATACACCCATGACTTCCAGCAAGGCCTCAGCAATCTCCCATAGTGTGTCTCTCATTGCTTGATTCTGCATGTTTCTCCATAGCGCAAGAACTGCCAAGCGGATGGTATGCAGCATGAGGCTAACCTGCTGATATGTGAATGCATCTAACCAATGTCAGCAGTGAACACCATAATTAACAAATAAATGCATATGCTGGCCAAGACTTAATGTGTCCACCATGTCAGTGTCATGCACTTCATCATTGTGTTCTTTGTGAGGGTGACTGGGAATATTGATGTCCATTGGCATGTGTTCCATAAAGGGCTCAAGAACTTCATGGCCCTTCCCTTTTATGTCCTCTTCTGTAGTCATTCTTGCACCGGATGCTGTTGTACCCTTGGGAGGGTTGGTGTCCAGTCCAGTAGCATGGTTATCATGTTCACGGCAGGTATAGGATCCCATTATCTGTGAAAACTGTCAGCATGAATCTCATTATTGTCTGAGATAGTGTTCCTTAATGCTCTGTTGTGATCTGTTTGATTCAAGATCCTGAAGTTCAATGAGTATCATATAGACAAACAATTGTTTGGCATTTATGCAACTTCAATGATCCCAGTAACATCAAACAAAATTCTTCAATAGCATGTGCATTGCTCTCTGCAATTTTGTGCCACTTGTCCACCTGAATTTTCTCTATAAACTGTTGCAGCCTGAGAGGCATCTTGTAGACAAGATGTGGTTCCTTGTCCAATACATTGGACATGATGTTCTGCATCATTGTGTTACAGGCAATGTGGTTGATCCAATTGATCAAACTTACATGGGTTCATTGATCATCTGCAACAAGTTCAGCCCATCCTCATTGATCATTTCCAGCATCTTTGCATATAGAAGTGTATGTGTCACAGAGTTTATATTTAGGAATGTAGTTTGCTAAGTAAATCAAAGTTCTTTTGTGCAAAACAAGTGCAAGAGTGGCGTAAACAGGTTTGATTAAAAAAACGAATACATTCCAGCACTGCCACTATATGGATCTTCTCTCTTTTTCAGTAAACACGATTGTCCGTTGTATGCTTAAATAGATAATGAACATTATGATCATCTACAAGTTCACTGTCTGTCAGCAATAATTTGAAGTAATATTCTATTATTTGATTTTGCTACACTAACATACCCTCGGCAAAAGAGCTAGGGTTGTGCCGGCGCTCAGCACGGCCCCTTTCCTAGTCATCAGGGTGGTTGGTAACTTAGCAGCCACGTGAGACGTCAAGGGAAGCGCGGGGTGATGATCGGCACCTCACACCCTGGACCTTCCTCAAACGCCAACAGCCAACGGTTGTCAACGCTCTCTCTTGATGTACTCTTACAGAGCCTCTTGTTGATGCTGCTGATCTCTACATAATATCTAAGCTTTTCTGGTTCTCTTTTCTCTGATTGGGCAACAAATTTGTTTGAAAGTCAGTCGATACTGAGCTTGGGGGTGGGCGCTCGGATGACACCAACTTGGCCCAACGCGCGTACCTCGAAATCCGACGCGACCGTGATATGCGCTGTCTAATGGTCATCTGTCGACGATGATCCTCTTCGATGATATCTGCTCCTCCTCTGGACGGAAATTCCATATCCCGCACACTTCCGCCTATCGTCCGGATATCAGTTATGCCACGGAGAAATACTATCGATCAAGAACAGTGAACAAGTCACACTGGCCCATTTTGCTATGGTGCTTGATCTTCTGTCGTCATCTATGAGAGTACGGACGACTCCCGACCAAAAAAGCAACCCTGACCGGAGGACCGACAGCACCCTTTCGTCAAAGGGTGTCCCAGACGCGTTCACCTCGGCTGCTCTGCAACATGTTCCTCAGTTCTCTGGACGCTGCTTCTGATATTTCGCCCGATCGCTCAGGTCGAAACGATTTCGGACCGCCCTGCGGCGACCGAGGAGCCTGAGATATCCTGGGTACGGTTTTTTTTGGATGAGTTCTCTGCCGCTGGCTGTCTCAACAATGTTATCTGGTTATCTTCCACAACGGACTGATTCAAAACAACGGGCCGGCTTCACATCACAACAT
>NW_024467220.1:130194-133487 GCF_000292625.1 Dacryopinax primogenitus | reverse complement strand
CAACAACCTCTGTACTCGCTGCGAGTTCTGCAGATCAGCCTCTGAGCACCTCGGTGTTGCGTCGAGACGTCGTCCGATACCTTCGGTTGCTACTGCCTACTTCAAACTGGATGAGGATCTCTTCCCGATAGGCTCGATCCTGAGATTGCAGTCCCGATTAGTGCCCACCCTCCACAACAACGAATGAATGGAAGGACGCAACAGTCCAATCCCTAATTCCGGGGAAACATTTGTGTACTCCCTGCCTGTTGTCACCTGCGCGCTCCTGTTCCTGCGATTGGCTCACATCTTGCCATGACACATCCAATTGTTCATTGCTCTTCTCCAGAAATAGTCGAGTAACGAAGGATCACCAGATAATCATGCCACAAACCCGCCCGCAGAGGAAGAAGATCCGGTCTTGAGCAGCGTGATAAGGAGCTCGAGGCATACATATATCACGACCGATTGATGTGACTGCTCCATATCCCTCCGGCCGACCAGTATGGCAGAGAGACTCCAGCGGCTGTTCTCTACCGGCAAGCGTGAGTGTAGACTTCTGTGTTGTTTGCCATTCCTGACACAAACCTGCAGCTGTCACGGGATTCGGTGGGTACCCAACCGGGACGCAGGGTAATCAGTCGTACGGCGGCCAGCAGCCATATCGCCCCCAACAGCAATACCAGTCCTACGGTGCCCAGCAACAGTATCGCCCTCAGCAACAATACCAGTCCTACGGCAGCCAGCAGCAATATCAGCCCCACAGCGCCCCGCAGCCCTCCCGACCGCAGCAGCGGTCTCTTCCCCTGCATCAGCAGCAGCTACACGAAGGCAACGGCGTGGATTATAAGAACTGGGATGACGAGCGGGATCATGGTTCCAAGAGTGCGAATGACCCGTTTCCGAACTATGCGCCGAATGGATATAATGGACTGTTTGGGTATGACCCGAGGAAGGAGTATAACGAGCAGAACTTGAGTAGCCAGAGTGGCTCGTCTGGCTCTGGCTCTTCAGGATCCTCCGGCTCCTCCGGCTCTTCAGGATCTTCAGGATTATCTGGCAGCAGCTCGGGAAACGGCACGGGGAATGGAGGGGACTCAGGGAACGGAGGGAACGGATAGACAGCGGATGGGGAGGAGACGGGGGGATGGGCGGGGAGGGTAGTGGATAATCACTATACACTGTACACTGTACACTGTACTGTATCCCATCCGCATGCATATAGCCAAACCAACTCTTCCTATTGTACAACTATCTGATGTTGACAGAATGACAGTTTCCGAAAGTCGAAGGGCTCTGTGTTCGGGTCCCTAGGACCAGAAATAGAGACAGTGAGGAATAGCACTGGTACATGTACTGTACTTAGCCCCGCCTGCAACGTCCCGCATTCCAACTCTCGACTCGGGTGTTCCTGTAGCATCCCCAGACAGTAATCCTTATAAATGGAAGAGCTATCTACTAGCAGTGCCTAAGCGCCGTCAAGGTGGAACGAGGCTGGCGATATTGGTGCTGTCCGCAAGCTGCTCATTTCACATATGCCGGTCGGGATGTGCTATTGGTGCAGTGCTTCAGACTTACGGCTAAGAACTAATCAGGCTCTAAGTCCAAATAGGGAACAGTCCACCTTGCAACTCTGTACCGAGTAACTCAAATATTCCTCCCCTTTCCTGAAGTTTGGTACGGTTGACGAGCCAATCCCGGAGGTGCGTGCTGAATTGGGAGGTATGACCCTTCGCGGTCGGATGCTGCCCATATAATGCTGGAAGAGACAGGGATGGACGCCGATCGACATGGACAAAACTGATTTCCAGGTCGCTTTATTGCAGCTGTGAGTTGTGGGATACGAGGAAGGGTGGAAAGAGGAGGGACGTACTAGTAGTACCTTATGTGTCGAGTCTCGGTTATTTGCGCGATCCATACCACTCATCAGTTATTATGGGCGATTTAGGAACAGATGAATGCAATTCAGTTTTCAATCATCCTAGGATCTTTTGTAGCTTGACGATATAGTATAGGCAAGAAAATAAGAGAAGAGTGATGCAGCGTAGCGGCATGTGTTGTACGCTGGATTGGTCTTTCACAAGCCAACAATCGGAGAGAAACCTGCATTTTTTTTGCCGACGACATTTGACCTCATCCACGTTGGCGTGTCCTTGCTTCACAAGGCTTGAAGACAATAGGTGAGCATAAACGCCATGAAAGGGCCGAATAAGAGACGTCAAGGGTCAGCATTGTCGTTGTTTTGTCTCTGAGATCGGAGTTTTACCCCCTCGGCTCCGAGACATTTTTGTCGAAAACCATCCCAAGCACGCAATAAACAACAACGAGGCACCCCAACGTCTATATGTTTGGATTCACGATATAGTAACCCCAGTGACCTTGACCACTGCACCATGCTACCTGGCGGCGAGGGGACTCCCTGTTCTTGCCATTTCACTAGGATCTAGGGTTGCGTCCGCCCGTATATTTACTTAACCTTTCACCTCACTTGCTTAACACATTCCGCACCACTTTGAAGTCTAGATGCTTTGTAAGATTTCTTAATACCTCTCACTATACATTCGAATTAGTGTCGAATAGCGTTTGCTATGTCATTCTCTGGCAAATAGCGAACATACAATCTTCACTTGCTACTACATACAAGTATACGCTCCCCACCTGCGTCGTCCCGCATTTCAACTCGGGTATTCCTGTTGCATTCCGGGACAGCAGTCCTTATATTCCGGAGAAGACAAAGTATGGGGATCTCCAGCGATAAATAGCTTCAAGTCCAAGGGCATCGCCTACTGGTCAAGACTGCCAACTTGATGACTTTCTTGCACCAGCCGCCCGGTTGTTTTTCTTGGGGATTGGGATTGGGATCGAGTCTTCCGGCTCTTTACCTAGCTGTGAAGACATTCTCTGATTCAGGCTACGATTCCGGTTACAGTTACGATTCTGCATATCCATCAACCAAACCCGTCAACCCAGCTTGGCAAAACCCCAGCCAGCCCGCCCCCGGGTAGACACCGCCAGCGCCAAGCGACTTACCAAATCCCAACTTAATCAGCCCCAGCACCCCAAGCGCCCGAAGCCAACCTCTCCACCTCCTCCAACCCCTTCACACACCCAGTCAAGTTCTCACACCCCTCCTCAGTAATCAACACCACATCTTCGAGTCTTATCCCTCCTACACTTTCGTACGTGGAGAGGAGGGGGTGGTCGATGTATGGCGAGCTGCGGATAGGTGCGAGTTGGTGTGGGGAGAAATAGATGCCTGGTTCTACTGTCTAGAGGTTGGTGAGCGCGGGCGGGGGACAGGGGGCAGGGGGGGG
>NW_024467220.1:121600-127346 GCF_000292625.1 Dacryopinax primogenitus | reverse complement strand
CCCCCCCCCCCCCGCCCCCCCCACACAGCGGGTACAAACGCTTCGTCATCTCCGGCTGTATCCTCTCCTTCCTATCGATGCTCCTCGCCTCCTTCTGTACCCAAATCTGGCAGCTCTTTATAACCCAAGGGGTGATGCCCGCCCTGGGTTGGGGGATGCTACTGCCGTTTGTGTTCACTTACCCTAGTCAGTGGTTTAAGCGTCTTAGGGCTATGGCAACTGGGTTGGTTATCGCTGGAGGTTCACTTGGTGCGTCTTCCCCCCCAACCCCCCCCCCCCCAAAAAAAAGAAACTCGCACTGACCCCAGCTTAGGGGGAGCGATCGCCTCCCTTATAATCCGAGCGATGCTCACCAAGCTCGGGTTCAGGAACACACTCCTAATCTACTCCTTCGTCCATGGATGCGTGATGCTCCTAGGCTGTTGCCTACTCAAGTCCCGCCCGATCCCCGGTGCCCCCACACAGCCGGCTAGGATCGTTTGGCTCGATTGGGACATTTTGAGGAACCCGATGTTTTGGAGTGCGGCGGGGGCGATGTGTTGTACTTGTTTGTAAGTACCGCGTCTTGGCATCTTCTTGTGTTGTGTAACGGACTGATGCGGATGATTGGGACAGCGGCTACCCATCCCCACTCTACTTCATGTCAACCTACGCAGCCTCCAAGCTCCCCCATCTCAGCCCCACATCCCTCTCAATCCCACTAGCGATCAACAACTTCTTCTCCGCTCTCGGCCGGACCCTGGTAGGCAGGCTAGCGGATAGGATAGGAGTGATAAACGCTTTTGTGATTAGTGTTACTCTTAGCGGGTTGAGTCAGCTTTTGATCTGGAGGTGGGTGGAAAGTTATGCGGGGATTATGGGGTTTGCGATCGTTTTTGGTTTTTTTGGCGTAAGTCCCCCCATGCCTTTCCCTTCCCTTGCCTGCCTTGCCTGCCTTTCCCTTGCCTTCCCCGCCCTGCCCACACAGCGCGAACCTAACCCTAAACCCACAGGGCTGCTTCATCTCCCTAGCGACACCCCTCGCAGCCTCCCTCTTCGGAGTGCACAACCTCGCAACTCTATCGGGAATGCTGCTCGTATTTAACCTACCGGGGAATACAGCTGGTGCACCGATCTTTGGCGCGATTTTGCGTGCTGGCGCCGGGGGCACTAGCACTGGGGATGGGGGGGCAGGCGGAGCGGGGGCAGGGGAGAATTGGAATGGAGCGATCGTCTTTAGTGGGATGATACAGCTTGTGGGAGTCTTGTGTATTTGTTATGGTGCGTCCTGCCTCCTCCGTGCGCTCTTGACGCTGTTGATGCGGATGTTGATTTGGTTTGGGTAGCGAGGATCCGAAAGGCGCCGCGGGTGTTTGCTATCGCCTAACAGCTAACAGCTCGCACGTGAAAGAGGTGGCCGCTGGTACTGTAGTGGCATGCTTGTGCCTGCTGCGGACATTGGGTGTGAAAAGCCTATGTCTGCCCGGTGGAATGGATATTCCCAAATTCTCAAATTCCCTTATCGTGAAATTCGCAATACACCCTACGACTACGACTACATACATTGTACACTATACATACCGAATTTGATTGTCCCTCAAGTCCATCCCCACCGCATACATCTAAGCTGATTTGGTAGACCAACTCTTCCCCCCCGGCGGGCTCAGGTCCTCCATCAACACACTCTCATAGCTCCCCTGATTCCTGTTCACCCCAGGAAGTTGGAGCATCCAACTTGGCGGAGGCGGGTACTGATGTCCTACATGTACACCAAGTTCCAACTCGTCCCAGGGCGATTTCAGGGTTGACCCAGGCTCGTCACTGGCAGTCGACGCTCGCGCATAGGTCCAGTCCTTCGGATCGGACCGGGGGAGACTGCCGATCGTGAACCTTTTCACTGGGGTTTGCTCGAGTGCGTGATATGTACATGTGTTCATCGCTAGTGTAGGATTGGTGAGAGGGGGTTGTGTGGGAAGGGGAAGGGACAGCGGGACTTACGTGGGTTACCAGCTTTGACGTGCCGGGATGCTAGGAGCATCCAGAATCCCCACAGGACTCGAGTCGAACGGGTCAGCACCCGTCGCCAGTTTGCCAGAAAAGGAACAGGAACAGAGCAGACTCACCAAGTATGTTAGACAGCGTACCGGACGTGATTGCAAAGAAGAGCGCAGCGGGGTTCTTCAGGAACTGACGGTTACACACGTAGCTCGTGTCGATCAGCGTCCCATTAGCGGGTGGCATAGGCAGTCCGGAAAAAGTCCCATTCTCCCCCAGTCCGGTCAGGACAAGCTCAGCAGCGTACAGCGGTACCTG
Organism: Dacryopinax primogenitus; assembly: GCF_000292625.1. Taxonomy (NCBI): domain Eukaryota; kingdom Fungi; phylum Basidiomycota; class Dacrymycetes; order Dacrymycetales; family Dacrymycetaceae; genus Dacryopinax; species Dacryopinax primogenitus. The sequence goes on along the minus strand of NW_024467220.1, from coordinate 125,054 downwards.
GACGAACTTGCCCTCCGCGGCGAGGTACCCCGTCGTGTTCACCGCCAGGGGCATCATGGAGAGGTTCTGGAACATGTTGCTTGGCCTGAAGGCGCCTAGATCTGCACGCGCGGCTGCGTGTGTCGCGTGTATGAAATTCCGGATCGGGTTCCAGTAGACGGGGTTGCTGATCGTATAATCCGACAGGTCCCACCCTGCGGGCTCGACGGTAACCGTAAAGTTGTCGAAGCCAACATAGTCGCCAGCGTCAACGGTGAAAATAGGCAGGGCGGAATTGTCTGCCTCCGAACACCATTTTCCTGTACCGACGAAGATTGCAGGACAGTAGCCATCGGTGTATGATCGGAAGTCGAATTTTGTCTCCAGGAGCGTGGGGGCATTCCCCAGGCTGCCGGCGTATTCTGCTTGCATGCCGATGAGCAGATCCCATCCAAGCACATTCGTTGCCATCGATACGTTCAGCTGAGGAGTATAATCGAACGTCGACCCATATGTTGTCAGCCACGGCACTTCATTCACCGACGCTCGGGTGTCGACTTCCGAGGAAGAGATAAGCGTGTTCGCTACCAGTGGGATTGGCATCTCGCAGAGGATGTCGACGCTTGCAGTAACGCGACGTAGGAAGAGGTCAGCATTTATGTGGATATCCATCACGTCGCAATAATCGAGTGGGACGTTCGAGTACGGCATCGCGCTGTGTATCGTTCCGGGCATCGAATTGCCTGCACCGTCAGCTATGAAGGGGGTTAACAGGTTGGCGCAGAATAATACTGAACAGCTTACTTTCGACCAGAACGTTGCTAATCACCCAATTAAAGATCTTGTTTGTTGTTCGAAATTTATCACCGACATGGTATGTGTATGGCTGACATTGCCGATTCGTTGCAGAGGATGGGAGAAGGAAAGACGGTACTACTTTGTCGTACCACTGGGCGCCTATTAGTTTCAGAGCAAGTCTTGGCAAGTTCGGAACATACAAAGGTCTGGGTTGAGTTGAAGTCGGAACTAATTACGGTCAATGTTTGGTAGCCATCTGCAGCGAAGTTGATGGCTGATCGTAGAACCACATAATCAGCCTCGTGTCGTTCATTACAGCTCAGACCAACCGGCTAGTAACCCTCCAATTAAGCCAAACCCTAAGAAGGTGAAAATAGTGAATGCGAGAGAATAGTCTCTTGTTACAGGATATTGCAGTCGTGGGAACCGTACCATCGCAAACCAGTGAATTGAATTGCTTAGCACAGCAGAGATGTGAGAGAAGATGACAGGGAAAGTGATGCGCCCCGCAAGGGTGATGGGAATAATAGAAAGAATGTAACGAGGGAGGCCGGCGACGCAGTCCGCTCCAGGGCAGGGTGCTAGGGTGGCGCTTCCCCCTGTAAAACTTTTCACTGCCACTCTTTGGGCTGTTCATTGTTTGACGTGGTTTTGTTTGTCCTTGCTTCACTGTTGTTTTCTGGGTGTTGTGGATGGACTGCATGTCTGACCCAGCCCGTGTTTCCCTTCTGGTGCCTGATATGGATGCTCCAGACAGACCTTTGCCCCATAACAAGAGGAGAAAGCACAAGAGTGATGTGATGAAATTGTGCAGCTATATGGGTTGGCTTGAGAGGTGCCAGACCAGGGGCTTGGGGGATAATGGTTCATCTTGCTATACTTTGGGTTGCATCTCCTGTATACTCACATGATGGGTAGATGTTCAACTTATTCCCTACTACCCGGACCTGTTCATCAGACATCCTTCCAGCAATGCAGCAGTCTTTCATGGCTACCTTCTTGCACAACCCCCTTCCTATACCCATTCCCTGTGCTCCTGAGACCAGTGATTGGGTGTACAGGATCAATCCAGCCCAGCCTCTACCCAAGGGAGTGACACTAGATTGTCCTCTCTTTTGAGTTCATGATGGTGTTCTGTCTCAGCATCTGGACATCTTGCTCAACCTCACCAAAGACTTCTACTTGAAACTTCCCAAGTCTTACCTAAGACAGGAGGAAGAGTTCAGTTGCTCATCAGTACCAGGACTCCACTTGGGTGTTTGGAGAAGATCCAGCCTGGTGCCTGCCTTTAGCAGAGATTTGGTTAACCAGAATCCTTTGGTGAAGAGGTGGATGGATGTCCTTTTGGAGGTTATGGACATGGTGGTGGGCAAAAGGGCTATGAGGTTGTTGCATAGTCATCAACCTGAGGTATATGAGGAGAGAAAGGGGTTTGTCCTTTGACATGCTTTAGATGGGTTACTCCTAACACTTTAGCAGGATCCTGGACTGAACCTATTCTCACCCAGCATTGGCTGATACTTTGGCTGATAGACCTCAGCTTTGACAATGTGCCTGGTACATGCTGGCCTTCAGAGAGGGCCCTGCCCCTGTGCCCCATATCAATTTGAATGATGGGGGCAATCAGTACAGTATCCTGTTTGTCCTCGGCAACTTCACCACTGCCTATTTGGTCCTCCCTCAGCTAGGGATTCAGATCCCACTTTGTCCAGGCCAGTTGCTGTTTATCAACACCAGGCACTTGGCACATCATGCCACATATTTTTGGGGAACTAGGTATGTGTTTTCTGGCCTTATGGATGCCAATCTTTGCAAAGATTATAGAAAGACAGTAGCTTAGTATAGTGACTAGGTGTTATGGTCCTCTTTGATCATACATGCTACCTATTTTTCCATCACCTCCCTAAGTGTAGACTTTCACATTTTTTGGTCAGTTCTCAGTGATTGATTTGTGATTGCCATGGTGCTAACTTTGGAATGGTTAATAGTAGATATGGTTTGGCATCTCATCAGATGTCTGAAGGTGTCACACATGATTGGTTATTCGGGAGGGTAACATGTGATACTTTGGCATGTCTTGCCTGTTGTGGGGGGTGTTTCATTGTGTGTCCTTCTTTGTGGTGGTACAGATTACTGTCTCTGATGTTTGCCAAAGATGTACCCTGTCTCACAATATGGAGTCAAGTGTTTACTGGCTACTGCATAAAGATGGATGGCAAACTGGAGGAACTCCCTTGCTCTATCCCCTCAATAATCTTTTGCCATGTCAGTTATCTGAACTGCTATTGCAGGTTGCTATGATTGGCATCCATCTGCAGCTGGCTTGTGTACTCTAACCTGCAGTGTAGCCTTACCCATGGCACCTGTAGCTGTGTCAGGGCACCAGCTCATTGCTTGGTCAAGAGACATGACTAAGCCTTTATGGTAGCTGGTATACCTTGGCATGTGCTGGAACCTGCTGGAAGGATTGGATGGTCAGGTGACCTGCTGTGCATGGCTGTGCATGACCTCATATGACCTCATCCTTGGTCATATGACCTGATCACCTGACTAGGCTGAGTAAGCAAGATGTTCTAGCAGGTTCTACCACAGAGGTATAAATATAAGGCCTACTCTGCCTGGGGACTGTCTCTTCAGACTTGGTCTCTTAGGATCATCCACAGGTACCTATACTGTA
>NW_024467220.1:74745-121225 GCF_000292625.1 Dacryopinax primogenitus | reverse complement strand
GCAGACTTAGTCAGCCTGTGTTGCCCTAACAGGATGAGCTTGACTCATGTTCATGCTGACATTGTGGCAACTTCACACATCTTCATCTACCTCTACAAGTACCTATTCAAGGGCATTGATCATACTCTCTTTGCAGTCTTGAATGAAAACCAGCCTGCCATCAATGAGATCACCAACTACATCAAGGGCCATTATCTTTCTGCCACAGAAGGTGCCTGGAGGATTGCAGGCTTTGATATTATTATGCAATCTCCTTCTGTCACATGGCTAGCAGTGCACTTGGAGGGAGAAAACTATGGGCAGTTTTTCCAAGCACACAATAATGAATCTTCAGCCTCAACTCTGTTGTACTACTTTGCCTGACCCCAACTGCCTCAATTTCTGCCTTTGCTCTATGAAGAGTATTTTTCACAATATATTTTTGAGACCTGGAATGGCCAACTGCCTAATGATGTGACAACTTTCCTGGAGGAGCCACAGCAGTACATGCCTCAGAAGCTTGTGAAATGATGGACCACCTCCCACCATGCTTGCCTTCAGAGTATCTCACCCTCTGCTGGAGATGTCTTCTACCTTTGGTGCTTGCTACAGCATTGCTCAGCTCTCAGTCATGCAGAGCTGTATCAGGTTCAGCAGGTTCAATACAACTCCTACGCAGCAGTTGCACATGCCTTGGGCCTGTTTGAGGATGAACATGAGGGTGCATATGCACTTGCTGAGGCAGTTTTGGATCTATGCACTCCTGGCCAGTTGTGGTTCCTCTTTGCACACATCCTTATTGAAGGCTATCCTGCTCCTCCACTATGGACATGGTACAAAGATGAACTCTCTGTAGACTTAAGACAATGCCTACAAGATGTCGAGATGGCCTATGACCAGACACTTCTTGCTATTGGCAAGTTTCTTGCAGACATTGGCAAGGAGCTAAGGCAGTATGGTTTACAACAGCCAAACTGTTGGTCTGCAGAGGTGGAAGAACAGCTTGCTGCTTTTGCTCCTCACATGCTCAGATTAGCAGAGGAATGGCAGGTGGCTTTTGCCAGGTTTACTGCAGAGCAACAGCTGCTCTTCAATGAGTTCCATCAAAAACTGGGTGCTGTTCCACATGACTCCACACCAATGTTTCTTGAGGGAAAGCCTGGTCAAAGAAAAACATACCTGGTGAATGCACTCTGTGCTTGGCTTTGCAGCCATGGCAATGTGGCGCTTGTGGTTGCCTCAACAGGAATTGCTGCATCCAATTACAGGAGGGGATGTACAGCACATTCCCTGTTTCAGATTCCGGTTCATGAGGTATGTAGACTGCATAGCAGTTGCATTATCAGATTTAATTCTTTTTTTCAGAATCATGTTGGCATTACATCAGAGATTCGAGTACCATCACTCCATGCTGATCTCATCCATGCTTCCAGCTTGATTGTTTTTGATGAGCTTCCAGGAGCAAATCAAACAACAGTATTGATGCCATCTGTTGCCTCATTGAAAAAAGGGATATTCCATTTGAAGGCATACCTTTTCTTGGTGTGGGGGATTTCTGTCAGGTTGCTCCTGTTGTAAAGGATGGGGGAAGCATGGCATCCTATGCCACTTCAATCCTCTCCAGCCCTTTGTGGCATTTCTTCCAGCTTTGCACCCTCCATGCACCAATACAAAATCAGCAAGACCTGGAATTTTCAGAGTTTGTGGATGAGGTTGGAGCAGATATATCGCAACAAAGGATTCAGCTTCCAATGTTTGGGACCATCAAGTCAGAGATGGAGGTGCTCAACTTTCTCTATCCACCTCCAATTCTGAATGACCTGGCAGCCTGTATGTGCTGCAGCTTTTTATCTCCTCCAAACAAGGTTGTTGATGAGTTCAACACATTAGCGTTGAGTTTGCTTGCCACAGATGAAGGTACACTTCTTACCTTCTTTAGAATGCATGGCTAATATATTCTATCAAGTGGTCTATTACAGTGCCAATTCCATCAAGGAGGCTGATGACTTGGATGCTGATGATCCGCACCTTTTGCCAGACTATTTAAACAACCTACAGAAGACAGGAGTGCCTCCACATGAATTGGTGCTTAAGGTGGGCTCTATCTGTGCACTGATGCAAAACCTCTCTGTGAAGGCTAGGCTGGTGAAACATGCACAGGTAGTAATTGAGAAGTTGCATCAAAGGTTTGTGCAGGTCCATGTCTTGAAAGCCAATGGTGAGGTGGGGGATGTGGTACACTGCATCCCACGGATCCATTTCTCCTTTCAACCATTCCGTGCCAGCTGGACTGTGATACGTATGCAAATACCACTTTGACTGGCATATGCAACTACCTTTAATGCCTGTCAGGGTCTTACCCTAGACTGGACGGTGCTGGATGGACGGAGTGATGTTTTTGCACATGGGCAGCTCTATACAGCACTTACTCGAGCCCGGTGCCTGCGCCTTATCGATCAGGCGCAAGGCACCACCATAATTCCGGCCTGTCAAACGGGACAGCGGTTGTTTTCTGATGTTCGATAGGCGATGACAAGCTGCTAAAAATGTATTGTCGGAATTCGGACTAGGCGGGTGCCGTGCTTGTTTCCGTTCAGGATGCCGTGCATAGCTTTATGCCTGACCGGAGCTCGTGTTAGCCGCACACCATGACGATCCAACAATGATCGACTCACTTAGCATTAGCGCTGCATCCCGCAGACTATATATCGCAGTTGATTACCTGGTATCCCTCCGCTGACCATAACGCCCGTAGATTCGCATGAGCGCAATTCACCGCCAGATTTCATACTGATGCGCTGACTTCCAATAATGACAAGGATTCTTATTGTTCGCTTATCATCCTCGTGTTTACCGCACGCTCCGGGATGGGCGCTCCGATGCGTCTGTGCTCCCCCTTCTTGCTATGGGGTCACGAGAATGCCTTCACGATATTGAGCGGGAGATCATTGATGGGCATTCGGCGTTGCTCATATAAGAGTCTACAGGGCCGTGCTGTCTGTAGCCGCAGCCCACTGCCCACTTCCCTGCACTCGAAACGTTTCCCACACTCAGTAACCGCGAAATCCATCAATCGTCGTCATGAAGTTCGACTACATCGGTGATGCGCTCGAGGGCCCCACTTTCTCCTGGCCCGATCTCCGTACCACCATCTCTTGCGGCGTCCTTCTCGTCCCTGTCGTGAGTCTACAGTTATCGAGTATCAATTACAGCACGATGTTGATACAGAATTAGGCTGGACTTGCATACAAGTTCCTATTCTAGACGTGCGAAAGGAAGAGATCGTCTGAGGACTCGCTCATGCGTTCTGAAAGCCGCGATCACTTGTCGCAAACAACGAAGACGTCTGACTGCAGTATGCACCAGGCGAGGCATCGAGGTTGTGAGGTCGCTGCAGTTCAAGTGTATAGTGTCTGTTGCATGATGTTGATTTCGACCCTGTTGTATGTTGTATGTGATGCTGTACAAGTTCCGATCCATTGTAATCTTTATTGCAACCCCCGTCTATCGTTTGTGCGTCCGATCAGGCCGCAGGCAAAGAGAAGTCTCGGCAGTCTTCGCTGGTTTCTTTGCTGCCTCCAATCCAGGAGGCATCATTGATCAGATCCGACCTCCACTTGACGAGTCTAATTTCGTGCCAGTCGATCGCATCCTGCAAAGGTCTTCCGCTATCGCATTCCATGGCTGCATGTTGCACCACCCGCAAGAGGGAATCGGGAGCAGCAAGCCTTGAGTCAATCATGCGCTGTAAGACGGCCGAGGTGACCTTCATACCTCCAAGGGAGAGTGCCTCAAGCTGTGGCGCATAGGTTTCAGAATATGCGTGCAGGTCAAGTAAAGATATGATCTGGTCACAGTCTGAAAACGATCGGTCTTGACTTATAATCAGCTCGAGTGTGCGAAGTGAATGGGAAGACACGAGGAAACGCTGCACCAACTCGGGAGTGAGGCAGCCGCCAAGTAGTAAATGTTGTACGTCAGCCAGATCCTCCTTCCAGAAGCGTTGAAAAAAAGTGTCATCCGGGAAATCGTCCAGCAGTAATGTGACTTCCTTGAGTTTGGGTGCCACTAGTCGTGCTGTGGTGTACTTGGTGATTTCGTATGGTACATTTGCGAGCTGGAGCGACGCCAGGAAAGGAAGAGAGACAACTGATTTCGGTTTGTACTTGAGGATCGTAGAGTGATTCAGTTCCGTATGCAACGCCGCGTTGCTGGAAGAGACGGATAGTGCACGTAGACCATTGTAGTGGTAATCAATCACGTTCATCAATACGCAGGGTTCGAAGTCCAGACAGAAGGAAACATGCAGCTCCAGCAAGTTGGGGAACCGGTAGGAAAGTAGATCGATGACGTCGCTCGAGCTGATCTCTTGCAGATGGAATCGCTGGAAGCGATCCTGTGCTTGTTGCAATAGAGCGATTGCGCCGATCGAGGGCGACATGCCCTTTTGATAAGCCCAACACGAGGTGTTCGCCCAGAGCGAGATTCCCACCATGCCTGATCTTCCCCACTTGTGCCCGACTGTCATACTATAATCCAGATGAGCGACGTGTGCCCACAACCGGGGCATCTTTAGCACGATTTGTCTCCAGAAGCGGCATACGAGGGACAGTCGCGTAGGGAGGAGGACCAGCCCGAGCACAGGGCGTACCCATGCATGCCAGCGTGCCGTGCGCGTGCTGGAGGCGGCGGTCTCCAGGATGTAGAGAACATGTTCGAATACAAGCTGTACAGCTTCGACTGGGAACCAGGAGATTGGTGAGCATGTATGCTGGATTGTCTGCTTGTTCAGTTGGACCGTTCGCACAAGGTCCCGTCCACTGTGAAGGAGAAGGCGCTGGTTGTCACGTGCGGAGTCGCGAAGTCGCAGCTGGCAGGCGGCATGATGGGAGCGGTCTTCTTCATCAGAGATGGTGCGCATGCACTTTCGTTCTTCCATGTTACTGTATGGTGATATCTCGGTAATGAATTGATAGACGAAGGGTGCTCAAAGAGGAAAGAGTAGACTACGAAACCGCGGTCTGACCCTGCCAGTGCTAATGTGTTCATCTCTTCGACACCTTCACTGGAACGTGGGTTTCACCGTGTGTTACATGCCTCCAACTGGAACATCCCCTTGTGAAGTCTATGTTTTGTGTATGCAGTACGATTGAAAACATGGGCAGACCAAAGTTTCACCATCCTGATTACTTTTGGAATATTGCTAGATCAGAAATTCAGTCGTCCTGTGCTCCAGGACCAGCAGCACCATTCAACCACGAGCAATCGTCGCTCTACCACTGCCTGTGCATACTATTTTGGATTTTTGGTCGAAATGTATGCATGCAGAAAAAGCACGGGCTCGAGGTTGGAGGAATGCTTCGTTCCTTCTGCACGTACGGGGAGTCGGAAAAACAAGTGAACAACAAGGAGATCAGAGCGGTGCCTCTTTTGGTGAAGTGCAATTGATTCATCCAGTTCCTCATGCGATAAACGGTGATCATGTAAACCAACTTTTATCCGGATCTACGCCGTGGAACATTCGTCTGTCCGGAAGCCCATCCCCAACGGACCAATGCGGGTCATGTCCCCAAGAAGTTGTAGAAAAGCCTGGTCCACCTCTTTGGGACCAACAAGTGAGCGTCCCGTATCGATCCGAACGTTGAATACCATGCCCTGGTTTGACAATGAGAATAGGGACTACACTTCTTTTTCTGTTGGGGCTATCCAAGGGACAAGAATAGAACTGATAACGGCCTTAGTCGGGGAGACCCGTTCCTCCAGCTGAGCAAGGCTGATCGACAGAAGCAGAACCCAGTCAAAGTAAGATCGAATGAGCCAACTGTGATTCGTCAAACAAAGAATCGTCCGCGGTGCTGGGAGCTCAGAGAATGCGCTGCGCCGATGGCCCCCGGCCGGCGATAAAGTCAACTGACTGAGGGATTGGTGTGTCGATTTAGAGCTAAGGAAGAATGGAAGTCGCACGAGTGTTAATAGAGCAGCGCTAGGGGAGGAAGTGAGACCACGTCTGAATGGCTTTAGGCTCACTTGAATGCAAATGCAAATGAATAGCTCACGCACGTCGTGAGTAAGAATCCCAATCACGGAACCCTGCCTGTTCAGTACAGTTTTCTGATCCCGTGCCGACAACTTGATTTCTCATCAACGCCGCCGAAAAGACCGGGGATGACATTCCCTCGCACAGAGAAAGAATACCGCGGTGAAACAGCGGGAGCGGGATCTAGCAGAGACAGCAGTGTTGACTCCTGTGTATACTTATATTGAGTAGAAGAAAGGAGCTAAGAGCGCACCACACGAATACAATTTAGGTAATAAACAAGTAAACGGCGTGGACCGTATGGTCAGGAAGTCTGCTTGGTTCTGGTTGGATGGTCGGATTTCTTTCATTGTGGTCATAGTCAAGAAAGTGATGCGCAGCTTCCGTATATCCGCTGCTTTCAGGTAAATCGGGTTCGGAGGGCTGTTCCTGGAATTTGTATCGTGATTGATGGGTCTGGGCCTTCATCTGGTCTATTGGACATACTGTATGTCGAGGACATTCTCCTTCGCGACTGATTCTATTCCACAAAGATGGTAACCACGGCGTAAGTCAGCGACTCCAATACATACAACGAAGCGCTCTTTCGCCCTGATACAGGATGAAAGACAATATCCACCGATTGGAATTCGCTTTGAGGAGTGTGGGGAGGAGCCAATGTTCGGCGTGGAGTTCGGGCTCTCGGCGGGCAGAGGGAAGAGAGGGAAAGTGATCAGCAAACAGGGACGGACAACGAGGAGAAAGGCGTCGCCATTCCTGGCCACGGTGAGGCATGCTGGCAACTGTATTGGCAAGGGCATTGATTGCTCATCAGGCCAGATCAGTTAGCATCACGTCACGCGGGAAGGAGCGCCCGTGCGCGTGCGCTGTGCGGTGCTGTGCTTCGATTTAGGGATGTTCTCTGTTCTGGGATGGCGCTCCGGTAGGTTCGAGAATATCATGAGCACGAGCAGGGAAGTGTTTTTGGGGTATCCGCGGAAGTTCCCGTGTGAAGCTGCAAATAGACTCAGAGAGACCAAGGTTGGTACTGTTGAGCAGGAGGAGAGGGGGAGCGTAAAAAGAGAGTTAGTTTGCTCAGCATCCGCTTTCCTTTCATTTTACTAAGGGTGAACGAGCGGAGAGACCCGGCTGTGCCAAAAGGGGACCCGCCCGAGCCGCCCGCGCCCGATCGTGAATTAGCGGAAGTATTTCCTTGAAAGATGTCGTGGCAGTGTAACGGAAGTAAAATGTCATCATCGTAATACGGAGGAAGTGGCGAGTGACACGGCACATTCAAGTGTATGTGTGAGGGTCCGGTCCCGTTCCCGCCGCGCCCGCCGTCCACCATCCACTCTCCTTGCATTCAGCACCGGACGTCGAGCTCCGGGTGAGGTCGGCACGCGCTCACTTTCTTACAATCACCTGTGTATACACTTTTACCACAGCGACGAAGACAACAGACACGGGATCACCCACACCACACACACACACCGAGTACTAAGAGAACTAGGCGCATACATCTGGTCTGTTCATCGCTTAACCACCTACTGCTCGACGACGCTAACCGCAATATCGCTAGCCTACCCGAGATACGTCTTTCTCAACACCCCCCTGTCGACTAAACGATTCTATCGCAACACCATTTTGCCGCTTCGCATCCGCACAAACGTAACCACCTCACGACCCCGCATCTGCAGTCTACTGCCGACACTGAGACCCGAAACCCGCGAGGGTAATCACTAACGAGAATGATGGACGGGTACGTACCCTACATTCCTATCCAGACCAACTCTGCTGACTCCGCGAGCAGACGTTCAAACCAAGGGTATCACGACTTTCCCTTTGGCTCATCTTCCTCTTCCACCTTACCCGGTCCACCAGCCTCAGGCTCCTACCACAGCAACCAATCCTCGTATCCTTACTCCTTCCCTCAGGAGCAGGGATACAACCTTCAGTCTTCCGGATCGTTCAACTTCCCGGCCCCCTCACAACAACAACAACAACCGCAGCAGCAGTATGGCGCTGCTTATCCCGCACAACAACAGGCCTACGTCCAGCCACGGCAGCCGCCACCTGGGGGAGCAGGGTTGGGGATAAGTGGAGGTATGGGGTTGGGGATGAGTGGAATGAGCGGTGGTATAGGAGGCAGCGGAGGAGGCGGGAGTATGGGTTCATCACAGAATGTGGGGAATGTCATTCAAAGTACAGGACAAGCAGGGATGGCGGTTCGCAAGCGGCCCAAGGTGCGTTATATTTATTCTCTGTGTACGTCGACCACCCTCTGTGGTCCTTTGGACTGTCTCCGCGGCGTACATCAGGGGTAGCGACTAGAGTGCATATATGCGAGTACTGACACCTTTCTAGTATACGCGCAGCAAAGCCGGCTGTCTGACATGTCGGCAAAAGAAGATCAAATGCGACGAGCTGCATCCCATTTGCACTAGATGCTTACAATCCCACCGCGAAGTAGGTTTTCTTCTTCCCATCAATCCCCTATCCATACTAATAATCCGCAGTGTGTATGGCCACCTGATGCTCCCACCCGACGCAAGCCTACTTCTGCACCCGGATCTGCGCCTGGCACACCATCCAACTCCTCGCGACCCCATCCTTACGCCTCCGGCCGTCCCTCCCACACCCGCACCCAATCGCACGGCCACCTCGCCCCTGGCACCCAGGGCAGCAGGAGCCACTCCCCGCCCAGTGGAGCAGAGAGTGGGGCAAGTCTGGGGGTGCCAAGCCCTGCGACAAGCGCGAGTGGGGGTGGGGCGGGCAGCAGCGCGGGAAGGAGAACGAGTCCGCTTGCTGGGAGTGGTTATCCACCGTATGTCCTTTACCGTTATTCTTACCCTTTATGCAGAGACTAACAGTGGGACACAGTGTACAGCAGTACTCCTCTGGGCAAGAATTCGATCCCAACTTCCTGCCTCTTCTTAGTGCCATGCAGCAACAACGACTTAACCAGCCGAACCAGCAGCAGCAACCGTCAACATCCTCCGATGCCTCACCAGAGATGCCCCCTCTCCCAAGTGACACAACCGCGACCACCGCAGCGTCGAGCGCAGGCATGCCTTCTTCCCCAGGGATCTCCAATAACAACGCTTGGTGGAGCGGAATGCTTACTCTACCTTCCCCGCAAATACATAATTCGAGCCTCAAATTTCCGACCGAGGATGGGGGCTGGTGGGATGCCGGACAGGTGTTTGCCCTTAATGGGGATAAGGAGCAAGGTGGCCAGACACAAAACGGTCACAACGCGCAGAACGGACAAAATGGGCAAGGTGCGCAGAACGGGCACACACAGAATGGTCAGAATGGGACGGTAGCTGCGAACGGAGCGCTGATCAACGGTGGCCCATCCTCCCTCTCGAATGGTCACCCTCCCAGCCCAGGAAACCCGGATCTCGCCGCCCTGCTCTCCCTCTACCCGTCCCCAACCCATAACGCCACCGAGTTCTCCCCTTCATCCCTTTTCCCTCCCTTTAGCTTGGGGAATGCCGCCTCCCCACCTCTGGCGATGCCCGGCCAACCATACCCCCTGGCTCCAGCACAAAATCCACTGAGCCCGTTGAACATGAGCCCTCCTCCCCTAGACCCTAGCTTCATCGCCCAGCTACAAGCCTTCCAGGGTGCGCACTTCCCCTTTCTTCCTTCCTGCACTCCTTCCCTGGTCCCATTTTTGCAAGGTTTAAACCCTGACGTAGTCCTAGGGATGACGACACCCTACAATCCCGGCGTCCCACCCTCCCAAGGTCAGTGGGGCCACACGCTTGCCTCCCGCCCCATCGCCGCTCTCGAAGGTGTCCCCGGGCCAGGCACGAACGGAGATCTTGCCCAACCGCTCATGGCCGGTCCAGACCCGTTCGAGCCGTATTTCCAGACGGTGGAAGAAAGGAACCTGGTGCGTTTATCTTCTCCCCATCGGTTGTAGATGGGGAGTGCTGATTTTGTCTTCTCTATTATCTGCTCTTGCCTGGATTCTGATTTGGACTTGGATTGTGATGTCATATGATTATGTTTGGTGCGCGTGATCCAGATCCGACACTATTGCCAGACAGCGACGAAGATCATCATGGCCGTTCCTTCGGACCTGAATCCAGTTCTGGCGATCAACCTTCCACTCGTGTTCGAGCACCCTCCGGGCCAGAACAGCGCCACGGAAGCCCTGCGCCTTTCTCTCCTCGGTGTGGGGGCTATCCACCAGGCTTACCTTCTCAGTCGACATGGCGTTAATAGCGCCAGCCAGCAGGAGATGATGAACCTTGCTGTGACCCTCAGACTTACGGCGACACATTATCTTAGGATGGCGTGTCTTAGCCCGCAGGGAATGGAGAGTGACGCTGCCCTAGGCGCGAGTATCACCATCTCTTTGATCGACGTGAGTGAGCATCTTCTTCGAGCGTGGGCATGTATTTACCCACGATGTAGATATTCACCGGAGGGCAGAACTGGACGGCTAACCTCGCACTTGCTAAAACGCTCGTCGACTTGCGCGGTGGCCCACGCACGATCATCGCCACCAACAAGCCGCACCTGATCGACGGCGGGGCCAAGGTATCCCCGGCTCGGCTCCTGCTCGAGATCCTAGCTGTGTACGACACTTTTGGCTCTCTTACCACTGGCGAACCGCCCACCATTCTCGCCCCTGGTAGTGAGGACTGGTGGTTTGACGGCGACAAGACCTCGTATCATCTTTTCAGTGTTGAGAAGGTGTTTGGCATGTCCCGCGCTATGATCGAGCTTGTTGCACGGGTGTCGACCCTTGCTGCGCGCGCGAATAAACACAGGCGGAAGATCCTTGAGCTCCAGATGGAGGACGATCGGTCCCCGCTTGAGCAAGAGGAGTTTGAGCGGCAAGCAATCGAAAGCGAGGCTATGGCGCTGTACGAAGAAGCCAAGACCTGGACGAGTTCTGCACTCAAGCATAGGCTCCACCCGAGGGTCGAGTATGGCAATACGGCCCACCGGCAGGCGATGCAGGTTATCCTCCTCCGGGACGTGCTTAGAGTGGATAGGCTCGATCCCCGCGTACAGGAAGCGGTACAGAGTATATTGAAGATATGTACTGAGAGTGCGAAGCGGCTGGGCATGGGCGTCGAGTGAGTATTTCTCGGCTTTTGGCTAGCACAAGACAAGTCTAACAGGAGCCGTAGCTTGACCTGGCCGATGATCGTGGCTGGGTGTCAGGTGGAGCACTTGGACAGGGACAAGGTCACCAAGACATTCGAGTACTTCCGAGAGCAGTGTTGCTTTGATATCGACACGGCTGAGCAAATCGTCCGGGAGGTGAGCACACCCTATTTGACCACGTCCAACTACTGACGCCGTGTCAGGTCTGGAGGCGACTAGACGCGAACCCGAACGATCCCCGCGCAGACTGGCGGTCAATCACGGAAGACCTGGACCTCAAGGTGCTCCTCCTGTAACATTCATCTATCTCACAACATTCCGTTTTCCCATCTCATTCTCTCCGGTCTCTCGATCTCAAGTGTACGGTCTTGGTGCATCTGTCACCTGCTGGTCTGATTTCCTTTTCCCCACCTCGTAATATCTGTTCTGAACGATGTAATACTATTGACATGAACGAAAAGATAAGATTGGCCGGGCTGGGTTGGGTGGGGTTGGGCTGGGCTCCCTTATGGACGTACATACGGTGGATGTGGATGGGGGCAGGGCCGTGTATATATTTAGTACGGGATCTAGATACGCAATGGACGTGATCTGATGCCACAAGTTGTGCACTTGTACTTTATACCTCCCTATGAGGCGTCAGGAGTAAGTCCGTTGGAGGGGGAGTAGAAGGTGAAGGCTCGAGTCGAGTCGATGTTAAGCTCTAGGTGAAGCTCTAGTAGTAATCGAAGCCCTTTCCGAAGAGATAGCTAGTCTGAGGATGACTTCGAAGCTCGATCCTAGTTCCGAACCTCTAGACGTGCGAGCATGAGACCAACTGAACGATGGCAACTTCTTCCAGACTACCTCTGTGGCAGCCGGAGTATACCGCGCGGCATATTCGAGGGGGAAACCCCCCTTTTACTTCTGCCTAACCCTCCTGTTAAGGAAATTTGGTAATCATCTATCTGCCTTATTTGCCCGCCTCTTTCTGCATATCCATCGCATCTTTGAATCACATGCTGCTAACTTCTTCCAGCCCTCTTTCTCCCAGGAGATCACAGTACTTGTCTGCATACCGTTGCCCAGGGGGTGCGGAGCGGATTGCTATCCTAACTCCATTCCTAATCTATGATTACCTAAGGCCATGTATAGGTCTTGTCGTAGTCCTTTCGAACCTCGTTCAGAGTGTCGTTCGGAGTTCGTTCGAACGTCGAATCCGGCTTCGAAATTAGAATGTGCAGCACACACTCCAGGAAGAGGTGAGACTAGCACCGAGACCGCTTAGCTCTTCTGGGCGTTAGATGAGTTGGCTGCCCCGACTCTGACTATTTATCCACCTGCAATGGAGCAAAAGCATGATCGTACACGCTCCTAGCCTGTACTCAGATACACAGCTCGAACACAGACGACACGAGGGGTCATCTCTCGGTCTCTGCCACATTCCCAGTACTGGAACCCCAAAGCTGGCTCTAGCCACACTTCCAGCATGAGCAAGCACATGCACAAGAGCCATCCACATCCGGATATAGGACTGGCGCGACTTCAATTCTACAGAAATGATGGTATGCGCCAGCTGCAGGTGCTGTACTAGTACTAGTACTGTAAGACGCTACAGTAGGGAGGAGAAAATAAGCGCTGTAACCCGATCCCGATCCTCATCATCTGCATCTTCATCTTCATCTTCATCTGCATCTTCTGTCCCCATCCTCGAGCACTATAGTACAGCTATCGGCCGCCCAACACCCCAAGCAATTCATCGACGATTTCCCACCTCCCCCACCTTCCCTCTCCCCCCTCCTCCTCTTCCTGTTCCTCCCCATCCTCCTCCTCCTCCTCCTCTTCTTCTTCCTCCTCCTCCTCCTCCTCCTCCGCCACCGCCCGCTCCTCCTCCTCCCTAAGTCTCCACCTCTCCACCGCCCCCCTAACCTCACCCTCTCTAACCGCAGCAAGCCACCCCCCCCATTCCCGGAGGTCAACAGCCAGCAAAGACCGGAGTATGGCAAGTTTAGCCAGTCTGTGCCTTTCTGCTGCTGCTGCTGTGTCCCTGGCGGAAGAGGAGGAGAAGTGGGAGTAGGAGTAGGAGTTGGACGGGGGAAGAGGCTCTTGTGTGAGGAGAGCGAGCACTGTTCCGGGAAGGGGGAGAGCGTAAGCTCTCTCCTTCCCCTTCCCCTTCTCACTCCCACTCCCATTCCCTGTCCCCTCTCCCTGCCCCTGCTGCTCCAAACTCTGCACATCCTTCTCCCTCCCCAAAGCTCTAGCTCTCCTCCTCCCAACCGGTTTGACAGGTGACGTGCCTAACAGCCCCGACCCCGACTCGCCCGAAGCCACAGGCCTGGACTTGGGCGAGGTCTGCATGAGGAACAATGCGCTTAGGGCTAGTGTGAGCCTGGGGTAGGCTTCTTCTTCCAGTCCCGGGCTGGGGTCCGGGGAAGGGTCGGGATCCGAAGAGCGGGAAGGGGGAAGGGAAGGGCAAGGCGGGCGGATGGAGGTGAGCAGGTGTTGGACTCCCTGGGGAGGGAGCAGGGGGAGGAGGTAGGCCGTTTGCCGCAGTAGGGCCGAAGGGGATACACGGGGTGGGAAGGGGAGTGTGCACCCTACTAGCTATTTTCCAAGTTTAGGTCAGCAGTCCTGCCTGGAAGAGTTTGTTTTTCAAGTACGTACGAGGGATAGAAGCCTGCTCGCTAGCCGGGGACGGAGGTGTTCGTCCCCTAACGCAGAGGCTAAGGGAGGCTGCCTTGTGCGGGGCAGAGAGCGAGGGCGCAGGAGGTACCGAACGAGCGCAAGCGGTTGTTCGAGGGCGATGACGGGGCCTTTAGGTGGCGCGGGGAGCTGAGCCAGGAGGAGGGGAGAGTAGCCTTCTGCTAGGGATGAGAATGTCTTCTCAGGCCGGAGGGGGGACGTACGAGGGTGAGAGAGAGCGTCGGTTTCGAACACGTCGAGTATCCAGCTCAAGCCCGGGACTGCCCAGTCCGCTACTGCCGGTACGGCTGTATCTATATCTGTATCTGTATCTGGGTCCACTTGTTCTTCGGCCGGAGTGAGAGAGCCGAAGGTAAGGGGCTTCACCCCCCCTGGTCTGAGGAGTTCCCAAATGCTCGTTTTCCTCACACAGGACGCGGCTTCCGCAAACCGGGAATCTTCTTCCCACCCCTCAAGTTCCCGTGTGCGAGCATGAACAATGCTAGGAAATGCGTGCCCGATCGAGAGGGGGTTCGTGAGCCTGAAAGAGTGCAGTAGGGTAAGAGCGGCTGCGGAGTCAGTAGGAGAGGGAAGGGGGACAGGAGGCCGGTGCTTGGAGGGCGAAGGGTGGGGTTTGCATTTGACAATGTGCGGCGGGGGAGGAGGGGGATAGAGAGCGAGGTAGAGGAGTTGCTGGAGGTGGGCGCTGGGGGGTGTGGGGTGTTAGTTGGGTTGGGGGTTGTTAGGTGAGTGAGGGAGGCGTACGAGGTTGGGATATATCGTCCTCGGATATGGTCTAGCGTTGATAGAGCTGCTTGATCTGGTTCATGTCAGGTGATAGTATGAAGGGATGAGGGGAAGAGTGAGAGGGGAGAAGGCGTACAGTGACCTTCTTCGAGACATGTGTCGACTAGTCCTTGCAGTTGGTGCGACATGGGACGGTCGGGTGGGGGGAGAGGGGGCATGGTTGGGTAGTGGGCGGTGGGCGGTGGGCGGTGGGCGGTGGGCGGTGGGCGGTGAGGAGGATGAGAGAGGGAGTCAGGGACACGCGACTGAAATGAAAGGCGCGTCACGCGTCCTGCGTCCTGCTTTTTCACCGGCGAGCTACGTATACGCCATTCTGTACTTTCAGATTGGTATCCCATTCTTATATTCCATTCATTGCAAACCCATACACCCGTATGATAGCCCCACTCCTCTCCCTTGTATCCCACCCTCTGGAAGCCCAAGACTCCCACTCCTCGTCCTCTAGAACGAACTCAGCTCCCAGCTGCTGTCACTTCCAAATACAGTATGTCATCATCCTGCGCCCCTGTCCATGCACATGCACGTGTAAAGGGAAAGGGTGAAACTTGATTGCCCCTCCTGGCACGGGGGGAAGATAGAGCGAGCACTCGGTGCATGTGCGGACAGGCCAGCAAACACAGCAGTAAGCATCTATAATAAGGGACGAAGAACGAAGACTGAAAATTGAAGAATGACGAAGATCTTGCAGTAGATAATAGACACTCCCTCCTCGACCAGGCTGTCCCCCGCCCTCCCCGGGGGCTGGCGTATTTCCAGCTACAAAAGTACATCGATGAATAACTCGAACCTAGCATCGATCGATCAATCGATCAATCGATCATCAGCCATCAGCGGCAACTATCCCTCAGGTAAGCTAGATCCGCCCGCTTAGAGCTGGAGCTTCGGCTTCGGAGCTTCTGCCCCGCGTCCCCCGCTCTATTCCTAGAAAGAACTCTGGAATGTTTCGTACGAGTAATATATATTGGTGCTGGTTGCTGGTTGGTGCTGGGGGATAAGGGCGGCGGGATCAGGCCGGGTTCGATCGTTGTTGTCCCAGGCATGGATGGGATCGGGTACAGCTAGTCATAGCCGGACTAGTACAGACAGAGCCTCCCAGATTACCCTTCACTGCGGATGGCAAGATGTGAAACAAGCCTAAGTAACCGTACGATCATGATTGTCCAGAGTCAAGGGAGACAGAACCCTGGTAACGTTGACGCCCTGACCTGTGTTTGCCGACCTTGCCCTATCCTGCCCTGTGCCCTGCGTGCCGGCCTAGACCTCGGCATTAATCAAGCCAAAATACGTTCCGCTCGGCGCCTATCCTAGCCTGTGAGCAGTCCCGCTCAACCTCAACCTCAACACCCGAACAAGTACAACGAGCTATCGCACTAGAGGTTTAGCGAGGAGGGAACCGCATGCCCCCGGTGGAGGAGTAGATGGGTGTGGCATATTAATATTGGTAGGGTGGGGAGGGGGCGCATGACGAGCTAGCCAGGGTGTTTGACCCGGGGATTCTCCGGTGCGTGAGAAGGGGTTGCGGGGGTGTATTTTGGTATCTCAGTTAATGTGCAGCAGTGCTATATGACTGTTAGTTCTCTTGTAATGCAGGATACTGCTGGTGGATACATAGAAGGACGAGAGCTGGAGATGGCGGGCTACGAGGGGAGGAGGGAGAAGAGAGAAGAGAATGCCGATGGTTGAATGATTAGGATTGCCGAAATGGGATCACCGCCGAGTTGTGCTGCTTCGGCCGGAAAGGGAAAAGGGTCCGATTATGGGGTCACGGGGGTGAATGCTCCCGTTGAAGCGGGGAAACACAGCGGCGGTATGTGTGCACCTAATTCCCCTTCTCCTCGACCCTCTCCTCGACCTACCCTACTCTAGCCTACACTGGACAATGTCAAAACCTCCTGTTAAGAAGATACTCCCTTCTGGTCAACCACCACCTCCTCAACCAATGCAACCACACACAGGAACAGGCACAGGCGTACAGCGCGCAGTCCTCAGAGTGAACCGTACGTCCCATTCCCCCACCCTTTAGCCCAACTACATCATCCCATCCCAGGCGCATGCACCTCCTGCCGCAAGCACAAAATGCGCTGCGAAGGTGCCGATCACCCTCCTTGCGCACGATGTCGTTCTTCAGGCATCGAATGCGTATTCGAGAGTATCAAGAAGGAACATGCGCTGGATTCGGTCGCTGTGGAGAGGTTGGGTGCCCTGGAGAGGGAGTTTAGGAGTATGCAGGGGACGATGAGGGAGATCTTGGGGGCTATTAGAGGACAGGGGCAGGGGGGGAACGCGAACGGGAATGGGAATGGGAATCTTGGTGGGGCAGGGAGTGCGGGGAACGGGACTGGGAGTTCCCCACCCCAGCTCTCGCACGCAGCGAGTAGCAACTCCAACCCTTCCCCCGCAGCAGGCACGGAGCTAGCAGCGCACCTCTCACCCATCTACACACATACGCCTTCCCCGCCTCACTCCCACAGTCAGGGGATGACCAACCACCACCCGCACTCGCACACGCACTCCCACCTCTCGCAATCCCATCACCCGCTTCCCCAAGCCCAGGGACACCATCCTCACCCCCATGCCCACCCACACACGGCGTTCCAAGTCCACAGCCCGTCATTCCTCAACGGAGGGTCGCACGTCTCACCCTCCTCTGCGCACTCAGTCTCCCACTCGGGGAGTACGATCAACACACACGCGCATCATCCCCCGCTGGTGCACAACTTCCTCCCTTCACCGGACATTGCTGACCTGCACTCGGCGCATGCGCACTCGCATGCTCATGCTCATGCCCATGCCCGCTCGCCTGGTCGCAGAAGGACAGGGGACCAGTTTAAGAGTATCCCTACGAGTGCGGCGACGAGTGATGACGAGGGGGAGTTGCCGGGTAAGGCTTTCTTAGCGCCTATTGAGGTGCTTTCAGGTGCGTCAGGATTACCCATTTGCGTTCTTTTGCATGGCATTGTATTACAACTGGTACTGGTTCGTTTCCCCCAACACCTGCTAACTCGTTCCAGATCTAGCGACAGCTGCTGCTGCCCAAGCGGGGAACCCTTCGCCAGAAGAATCAGGCCCAAACCCGAAGAAAAGGAAGCTGAACGACGGGAGGCCTCTTCCCGGCGGGGAGGACGGCAGCGTAGAAGGGTGGGACGGGGGCAGGGACAGGGGGAGAGGGGGGGAGAGTGAGCGGGGGAGGGAGAGGGAGAGGGAGAGGAGAGAGGGAAGGGACGTGGTCGATAAGGGGATCGTGACTGAGGAAGAGGCACGAGAGTTGTATCGCATGTGCGTCCCCCCCCTTCCCCTGCCCACCGAACCCAACCCGGCTAACCCCCGCACGCGCAGATACTTCTCCGGCTGCTACCGGTTTCTCGCAGTCTTCAACCCCGAAATAGACACATTCCCCTCCCTGCGCCAACGTTCTCCCTTCGTCCTCTGCTCCATACTCATGGTCGCCTCCCGCGTGCGGGACGGGGGTTCCCCCCCAAGCAGGGTACATACGGAGTTGTTCCAGGAAGCGAGTAACCTTGCTCGCGATACGCTGTTTTCTCAGCCGCAGGGGGTCGAGTGTGTACAGGCTATGCTTTTGCTCGCGGGGTGGAGTAGTAAGACTGGCTGGTTGGCGGCGGGGCATGGGATTCGTATGGTGAGCACTTTCACTTACCACTTCCTCCTTTCCTTCCTCTCCTCTCCTCCCCTCCCCTCTCTCCTTGGCACTCCTCTCCCCGCAGGCAGTCCGAGAACAACCCCGCTAACGCCTCCCAGGGCATGGAAATCGGGATGCACAAAGCCCTCCCGCGCCTCGCAGCCAAGATGCGTTCCGGCAGACACGACCCTTCCCCAGACCCCAAGACGTCCCTCGACGCAGCGCTCGTCTCCCAAGCGCGGACCTGGCTAGGTCTGTTCGTCTTCGAGCTCCAAATCGGAAGAGGCACGGGAAGACCAGCGATGATCCGTGGTGATAAGAGTATTTCGGATGCGAGAGTGCTTCTTACCCACCCGTGTGGGATCCTTACCGACGCGAGGCTGGTAAGCACTTGCGAGTTACTGGTTATCCAAGGTTCGCCTCGTCTCTCTTCCAACTGCGTGATTGATTGATTTTTGACTGGGGTTACAGCCCGGATCCACGAGATGCTCGACGAGGAGCGAGACTATGACAAAGTCGTCACTATCCTGCGCGAAGGCGAGCGGGAAATCGACGACTGGCACACAGAATGGGACTTTATCATGTCAGAAAAACACCCCGACGCGGCAGGCTTCTTCCGGTCCTCGGCACAGATCCAGCGGATGTACGCAGTGCTGTTCATGCATTCTGTGGCCTTGCGAGAACTGCGCACTGTCCTGGATGCGAAGGAACATCCGCAGATGCATGAGGTTATGATGACTGCGGTGCATAATGCTAGAGGATGTATCGAGATCTGCCTCGAGGCGCCAGAGTATAGAGAAGGGCTGCGCTACGGTACGCTCCCAGAGCTCTAAGTAGATGACCTGCTGGCTGACCGACAGTAGCGGTCACGTACACACATACGAGCGCAGCGTTCGCAGCTGCCTTCCTGCTCAGGTTCGCTAGGCTCTTTCCTCATGAAGTCGATATTGAGGACTCGATCCGGATGGTCGAGAGCCTCATTCGGTTATTTTCCGAGAGTGAGCCTATTCCCCTGAACCAAACCTCCAGCAGCTTATCCCTCATCCATGCATTCCTAGTCCCTGCAGCGCGCTTCGTCTCCCCCCTCCGGCAGATGGTCGAATACACGCACAAGCGCTGGGAAGAGCTCAAATCCGGTATCGACCTCCCCTCCTCCCTGCGTATCGCCCCCACCCCACCTTCGCACTTCACGAACGATTTCCAGAGTATAATGAACCCTCCCCCGCCCCCTCCCCCGTCTGCCGCACCCGCCTCCGCCCCCGTGTTCGACGCGGGGATGTCTATGTTCCCTGTGGACCCGAATAGCAGTACGATGGAGTGGGCTGCGGCTGTAAACATGCTTGATGGGTTTGGCTTGCCCCCTAGTATGTCGACGAATGGCGGCTCACTGGGCTGGTTGCCCAATTCCGTATGTCCCTCCTTTGGACTGATTTTGTCGTACTAGTACTGACCTGTGGCAGATCCTGGGCGATCTGGCTGTCCCGCCATCGGCGACGGAAGCCGATGGGAACTTGCGAGATTGGAATCTACAATTCGCTTTTGATGTATAACCTAACAAGGCGTCCTGCCGGTGTACAGGACCCAACACATCCAACTGGCCACAAGGAGTCTCTTCTGTCTTCATTTTCCCCTGATGTATGTTCTTCTATCTCTGTTAAAACTGTGCTCTCTTGGATAGACGCCAAATGTGTCGGAAATTTTTCGATGTACTACTAATAGGCAAATGACAAATGCTACAGATGGAAAGGACAACAACAGCGTTCACATCGTGCATAGTTGCGGGCATAGCATAGTGTGGAAAGGCAGTAGAGTGCGTATCCTATCGGACGGTGCAGTTTTCGAGCATGTTATGACGACATGGCAGAAGCCTCGCCAGACGCACCGGTGCCGTTCGGGCCACCACGGCCACGGTTGCCTATCAAACACTTAGCCGGAATGATCATCAACAGGGCTGAGAGACTCACCACCCCTACCCTTACCACGGTACTCGCCGTTCCTCTCACCAGGCGGTCCACCCCGGCCCCTAGATCCCTCACTACGGCCCCTCCACTCCCCGCCTCTGCCCCTACCCTCGCCCCTGCCCCTGCCTTCACCACCTCTCTGGCCCCTGGGCCCACCAGCGCTGCCAGGTCCACCCCACGGAGCACGCTTGATAGGCACTGTAGACCAGCCCTCTTCGTCCACCACGGGGGCAGCATGGCTGTTTTCTTTGGGCAGTCCGGCGCTGGTAGGCGTGTAAGGGCCGGGGGAAGTGCCGTTCATCCCACCACGGCCACCGCGATGACCTCCACGTCCACCTCGACCGTTCCCACGGCCACGGAAACCGCGTTCTCCCTCGGCGCCTCCGCGACCACGAGGGCCCCAAGCGCGTCCTCCCCTCCCGCCAGGGGCAGGGCCGAGAGAAGCCTCCGCCTCGATCGGGGTGGCATCGGCGAAGGCTGGAACTTCGATCGTTATGACTGGCACGCCGGTCTCGGGCGTATGGGCGCCAGTGGAGCCGAGGGCGGCGTGCAGCTCCCCGAGGTCGGGGAGGTCGCCGTCGTCCCCGTGTGTGGCCCAGTCGATGGGGCCGGCGCTGGTGGGAACAGCCACAGCCTGGAACGCGATGTCAGCATACCCACAACACGATGGCTCGCAAGGAGGAAGACGTACCTCCATAGCTTCCTGGATAGCCTCCTGGACGATGGCTGCCTCCACGGCCTGCTCAACAGCCTGCTCGATAGCTTCCTCCACAGCCTGTTCCTCCATCGCCTCGCGCGCCTCTTCTTCTGCCTCAGCCTCGACTGCCTGAGCAACGGCTTCGTAAAGCGCCTCAGTGTCAGCAGCGGACGGGCCCTGCTGGTACACCCCGTTGACGGCAGGCTCAAGCTCGTCAGGGTTCATGAACATGAACCCTTGCGGCGCGGGGACGGGAGCGTAGAGGGCCTGCTGGTCCTCAGCAGAGGCCAGGGCTTCCTCAATCGCTTCGTCCGCGATGGCGTCTGCGATAGCCTGCTCGACGATGGAGTGCGCGACGGCGGCTTCGTAGGCGGCTTGGGGATCTTCGGTGGGAGGAGCGGGGTTGACGTACGAGGAGATGATGTCGCGCAGGCGGAGGTCTAAGCAAAAAGCATGAGCATCCGACGGGGAATACAGAAGTCGCAGTCATGGAGAAAAACGTACATTCGACGCCTTCGACCTCCCCTTCACCGCCCATCAATCCCCTCATAACATCCTCGCCCTCTTCGCTCATGAGCCGGCCCTGCGCAGCCTGAATAGCCGCCAGCTCCTGCTCGCCTACGCCCAGCCCAGGTAGGGAAACAACGCCCTGCATGACTTCCTGATAGAAGCGCTGGAAGAGGAGTACGAGCTTGAAAGACTCGGCTTGTGCGGCTTGGGCCGCCTCCACAGCGGAGGAGACCGCGGCAGCGGAGGCGGCGGTATCCAACTGGTTCTTGATGTCACGCGTGACGGTTTGGTCGATCTCGATGAGCTGGGGTGGGTTAGCATATGCACCCAAAATATGGTGAGCAAGTACGAACCTCGAGCCCCTTGCGGACTTCCTCAAGTTCCTTCATTGCTCCTTGCAGACCGGGCAACGAGTCCACAGCGTTCTTCTGGTCCTCGTTGAGCTCTTTACGCGGCTTGTGCGCATAAGTCAACACGCGGTCCTATGTGTGAGTCATCAGTACCTGCTCATACCACACGAGCACAACAGCACACAAAGAGATGAAAATGAGAAAGAAAAAAACGCACGATCTTCTTCCTCAGCGTGCGGATCCTCTTGTTCACAAACTCCACAGTGGCAAACTTCGGGCCCTCAGGCTGCGTAGCAGCTCCATCCCGGTCGATCGCCTCTCCCAGTTCGCCTTTCCCAGCCACGAGCGCCGGGTCGACCTTCTCCTTCTCAGGCACATGATCAAGCAACGCCGTGTCCTTAGAATCCAGTACTCCGTTGCCGTGAGTGGTTGGCTCCTCAGCAGCCTTTTTCGCGGCCTTTTTCGCTTTCTTCTGCTGGTTACGGGAGAGGGTGCTCTCCGTGCCCGAGGGCGCGGGGCCGGCAGCAGCCTCTTGTGGTATCTCGGCGGTGGCAGCGGTAGCCGAG
Source organism: Dacryopinax primogenitus (assembly GCF_000292625.1). Taxonomy (NCBI): domain Eukaryota; kingdom Fungi; phylum Basidiomycota; class Dacrymycetes; order Dacrymycetales; family Dacrymycetaceae; genus Dacryopinax; species Dacryopinax primogenitus. The sequence goes on along the minus strand of NW_024467220.1, from coordinate 98,911 downwards.
GGTTCCGCCATATCTGCTCCAATGGATCAGTAAGGATTTTTTGTCAGTTTGTGCACGTTGCCCAGCGCTAAAAAGACGTACTTTGTTATCCTTGAGTTTTGATGATTGTAATCTGACTAAGTTGTGTTATGATTGCTGTTGTTGTCCACCAGGCTTTATTGGAGAAATGTGGTGGACAGAGATAAGAGAAAGTTGTTGGATGTTGATGGTGTGGAGAGAGGATTGACGGCTGTTGAGGAGAAGAAGAGCCACACGAGCAAATTCCTGCGGAGGAAAAAATCGGGCACGCGCACGGATCAATGGGGAAAAAAGGACACAGCGCCAGCACGGACGAAATGTTTGTCCCCAATCGAAATAAACTTGTATTTACTTTGATGGAAATAAAAATAGTATCATTCGGTGGATTTTCTGTGCTATGTTAGTTGGAAAAAAAGGCAGAAATGGACTACAACAACATTCATTCTTACATACTGTAGTAGTCATACACGAAAATCCCATACAATATCAGTCATACATGCCAGTCATTCCAAGTTCATGAGCAAACATTCACAGTAACTTAGTGACCACTCCCAAGCCCTTCGTCTTCCCCTCCCTAAAAAGGAGCTTCATGCCCACCTTGAGAAACTCAGGCCCGACGACAAATTCGAACACCACCGTTGCTCTGTCTCCTGTCCGGAGCAGGCCCTGCGGATGGTCGATACTCACTATTCGCACCGTTTGCCGTACGGCACCGCAGTGCAGCATCGCTTGGTAGTTCCGCTGCATAGTGGTGTTGTGGTAAAGGATAAGGACTTGGCCTTCGAACCGCCTCACAGCTATTTTCATCAGCTCATCAGCTCAGTTCCTGCTCGGACTAGGTAAAGGCTTACCATGCGGCGGAGGTCCATCCGTCTTCGCAACGATGACCATGCCTTTCCTCACAGCTCCTCTCCTCACTCTCTTCAGAGCGAAGCTCACGCTCTGCCCAGCCTCAGCCGTGTCCACCGTAGCCCGTTTCCGCTGGATACTCTTCACAGTCACGTTCCCGAAGGCGCCGTGTCCGTCCGGTCCTAGGAGTACTGTGTCCCCCGCATGGATAGAACCGGAGTTGATAGTCCCGTTCACGACGGTGCCGACGTAGGGTACTGACCAGAGTTCGGTGATTGCGTACTGCAGGAGGTCAGTGAAGCACTGTACAGTGGAGTGGGACAAACCTCGAATGGCGCATCGAGGAGGTACTTCTCCTCGTCCCCCATGCTAGAAGGGATGAGATTGATGAACGTCCTCAGGAGATCCAGCCCCTGGCCGGAGACGTTCGAGATGAGGAATATCGGGCATATCCTGTTCCTCGTCAGCTTCGTCCATGGAGTGCAGAAGTCAGCGCACCGGTCCTTGATAAACGACTGGCTGATCTCCACTGCCGCCTCCCTGATCCTGACGAACACGGGTGTTTTCCTGCACCCGGGGCTCTTGAGGATCTTCACTACGCTCTTGACCGTGCTCTCGAGCACATTAGCCGGAGTCATGTCAATCTTCGTTATGGCAATAACGACCGGCACGCTGAGGGCAAGGGCGATCGCCAGGTGCTCCTTGCTCATCCCTATCAGCCCAGCGTTCGCTCCGACCATAAGCATGACACAGTCCGCGTTCTGGCTGGTCATCCCGTACAGCGTCGTCTTGAGGTACTTCTCATGTCCGGCCAGGTCGATAAAGGACACGATCTTGGCAGACTTGCGGATGATGTCGTCCCACCCTAGTTTTTCGCGTTTGGCAGCGGAGGAAGCGGCGGTCTCCATCCCCGCAGAGGGGAAGACAGGCTCGCCAGAGGCAGAGAACCCAAGGATCTAGGCTGTGTGAGTAGCTGCGAGTCAGAGATGAAGGAAAGACGGACCTCCATCCCTACTGAACTAGTTCGTCCACTCTCGATCTCGTGCTTATGCCTGAAGAGCGCCACACGCGCCTTCCCCCTCCCGTCATCCAAGAATCCCCGAGTGAGCACACCAAGAGTAGTCGACTTGCCCGAATCGACATTCCCTACGCAAGCGACGCGCAGCTCAGGGATACGCTCGAGCGTGGCGGAAGGAAGGCGGAGGAGGAGGTACGCGCTAGTAGGCGACGAGGAGAGGGTAGCCATCTGCTCGTCCGTGAGGGACGATCACTAACAGCTCATAAGCCCGCAACGTACAGTCGCCCCGAGCTCCTCGACCGCCGCTCCAAGCAAAACGGTGCATCTTCGAAGCTCGTCCTCACCCAGAGCATCCCCAACACGTGGGGCGTCCTCTCCTCCCTCAGGTGCGTCAGGCGTCGCGTCCTCCCTGTGTGTCCTATGCGCTCCTAATCGGACAACGAGCTCCGACCGCTGCAGCAGCGTAGGCTGTATAGCAGCGACAACCGGAGCAAGGTTCCCCGCTAAAAGTAATGTCTTCCCATCCATCAGTCCAACCAGCGTCCGATGCTCCTGAAGCACATACCTGTAGATCAGCCGTGTCGTTCTGTATTCGATCGCCCTCATCAGGATGCAACTTCGCCCTCTCCTGTGCGATAATCTTCCCTCGTTGTGCATCGACCTCGGTAATAAACGCTCTAAGAGAAGTCATATTCGCATCTGTGCTTTTGCAGTAACAGTGTTGCGGTCAGAGCGATAGGGTGAATTGGACAGGGTGAAGGGTTCGCGCGCTTGAACCCCTTTTGTACGGTATGATTGGATGAGAATGCCTGACTCGAATTTGCGTCAGTCTCTCAGCAGTGTTGCTAGGAACGCCTCCTTGCCTGGGTGGAACTATATACTATGACTAGGTGTGGATGACTCGATATGCACAAGGGATTGAAGTTGAAGAAATGTTTGTTGTTCTACTCAGTCCTTGCGTGAGATGACTCGTTCGGAGAAGACTCTATTACGGATCAACGTGCATTACACACAGCCACCCCCGGCCGTCTTTATTTTCCCCTTCTCAAAATCAACGCGAACAAAGTCACATAAACACATTAACCATTAATATCCTTCAGATCATATCATGATCCCACCCAGCACATCACACAGACATAGGCCTAAACAGTCTTTCCCTCTCGTCATCCCTCTCCCCCACCCGGCCCCTATCTCCCACTCCCCCATCAGGCATCACCCGGCTATCCCTCCCCACCCTCAACTTCCGCACGTCCACTAGCCTGGGACTCTTATGCGTAAACCCCGCGAACGCATACGCCTTCCTAATCCCCAGCGCGGCGGGCCCGTGGACCGCATCTCGTAAAATAGGATCGGGGGCATCGGCCGCCCTGCCGTGCAGAGGGGGAAGAACCTAGACATGCAACAAACATGAGCTTTCTGTTCCTGTGACGACGATTGTGCTCGGCCTAGGTTCAACCCGAGGGCAAAAGGACAATATTTTTCGCTACTCGGTTCCCCGCACGTCCGGGCCGGGGCCCGTAAGCACCTGTGAACAGGCGAAAAGGCCCTCCCGAACAAGGGCAAGAGAGTGAGAAAAAAGGGAAGGAAGGGTCCCGTACCTCCGGCTCAATATCCTGCTCGAAATGCCGCGTGTCTTCTGCACTTGAGAGCGTGGGAGTGTAAGGCGCTGGCCGATCGCGTAGGCGCTTAAAGTCGATTCCCCTGAACCAAGGATGGGCCTGCGATTTGCGACAAGGTTTTCAGTACTGCGTGACTCACACAAAAATAGGCATGATGACACAAGTGCCACGGCGGCCCCTAACCCAAGAGGGAAGGTGTATGGTGCTGGAAATAACAATGAACGCACCTTGATTTTTCCTGCTCCATCAAACGTTCCCAGCACCGGCTGCGCAGCAAAGTTACTCCCACCTCTTCGGTAGTATCCTTCTCCTCTCCCCTGCGATCCCGAGGTCAGTCTTGAGCCCCGCGTGCGGAAGGTCTCAGCGATCACTCCTCCTCCCCCAAGGCGGTCCTCGGGTTCACAGATGAGCCGTTGGATGAGGTCGATCGCCTCGCTTGATACGCGGGGCCGGGCTGGGAACCGGAGTGTCTGTTTCCAGTTGAGGATCTTTTGCCGAGTTGTGTGCCGCTGTTGTGAGAGGACGTCCATGCGATGATAGACATCAATGTCAGTCCAGCCACGCGATGCATCTGTCTGTTACCTTACCGAGCGACTGATGAACGGGGGATATCCGAATCTGCAACCCCAGTCAGCAAGGGTTGCAGTACATCGCAGTGCTCAGCATCTGGAAATGGAATCTTACAGGCACTCGTACATGATCACGCCGAGACTCCAATAATCACACGAGTATCCATATCCCTGGCCTGTCAGACCCAAATCCCAGTCAGAACTGATGGCAGGGATGATGTCATGACGCTGATCACCTCGAATAACTTCCGGGGACACTTCGGGCAATTCCGTTAATCAAGGGAAGTGGAGAAGGAATGTTGCCCAACATACTATATGAATTCGTTCCGCATCTGCGTGGCATGCGTGAATACGCGCGCGTCGGGATTAGAACTTTGCTTGCTCACATGGAGTACGCCAGCTGTGAATCAAGTTCCAATATCCAGTCGGTTCCGCGGTGAGCTGTCGTCCACATGCAACATAGTACAATAAGGACCGCACCTTCTTTCGATTTCTTTCTCGCCATGTGAAGATGCCTTCGCGGCCCTGCTCGCCGCCCATAATGTTCTCCACCTGCTTCGGGTCGAGGCGTCGGGACGGCACGCTGTCATCAAAATCGTTCCTGTCCGCGAGGTCGATGCCGTACTTCCTTAAAAGGCTCTTGCGCTGTTGCTCGTAATCTTCCGGAAGAACACGTGTATGTTGTGAGCCCAACCCCAGCTTCTTTTCCGCTTTTTGAACTAAATACATACAGGAGGTCTCATGCGCCCAGTGTAGGTCCGTGCTGATAAGCAGTGTCAGCAGATAGTTTCCAGAACACTCGGATCATATTACTGACGCTAATCCAAAGTCGCTCAGCTTCAAGTGGCCCTCTCTGTCAAAAAGGAAATTCTGAATAATTAGTCAGTCTCTGCCGTAATAACCGATGAGTCTTTTTACGTCTGGCTTGATGTCACGATGGATGAAGCCGTGCTTGTGACATTGTTCGATGCACAGAATCATCTTTCGAAAGGACTGCTCAGGTCAGAGCTCTTCGGGCATTTAGTCACCCACCTCGGCCACATAGAATTTAGTAAAACCTTCCTCCATAATATCTCGCTCAATTAACAAGTTTAGCAGGTCACCGCCTGCCATAAACTCCAGAACGAGATAGAGGGAATCCTGATCTTGGAAACTGATAGATATTAGCTCCCGCAATTTAATACCATGTTGTAACTAATGACACCTGCCTGTAAAACAACCGCACGATCCCATCTGTGCCGCGGCTGGAGCCAGCCAGCGCAGCGGCTTTGAGCACTTCCCGTTCCGCGCGCACGTGCCCCTCTTGCCCTTTCCGGAGCATATCTGTCTTGCGCATCTAAACAGTGGAGAAGAATCAGAATCGCTTAATTCGCTTACAAGATTGGACCGTGCCTGTTTCATCGCGTAGAGCTCGCCTGTGCGCTTCTCTCTAACGAGGTAGACAACACCGAAGGCACCTGAGTACGTCCATTCGTCGTCATGCAACGAACCGCATGTGATCAGCGATCCTCCACTATGATCAACAAGATGCCACACAGAACGTACCATGACCTATTGTCTTGAGCCTGATGAAACCCGAAACATCAATCTTACGTCGACGTTCGCGCAGGTAGTCTGTTTCATTCTTGCGCCAACGTTCGCGCAACCCCTCTTTGTGCGCTTCGTCGATGCGCAGAATGTCCAGGTCTTTCTCGAATGCCACCCGTCTTTGTTCGCGCGAAGGGGGCTGCCGTAATAGAGGAAAGTAGAGATTCTCGAAGTATATGCGTGCGGACACAGCCTTCTCCAGGGTTATCAGCGAGGGGACAATGGGTCTCGACTTGGTTCTTGGCCTGAACCCTTCTCGCAGTGTGGGAATGTTCCCCTCGTCCGTGCGCGCTAGGGTGAACATAGCGGCCGCGCGGTCCTCTGCAGTGTGCGGCAGGCCATCAATCGCGTTTCTCGAGCGCCACACGTCCTTTTGCGGTACTGGGGGTACAGACCCAGTCGTGCTGGTGATCAGCGAGCTGCCCCCATTAACCACACGGAGCGGCGGGTGCGACGCCCCAGGTATCACATCGGTGCGCATGTTGCTGACGACCTCGGCGATTGCTCTTTCCTGCATCTTCGCTCGCACTACTTGCTTGATGGGCGCTGCCCAGGATGGGTCTGATGGGATAGAACAGGAAATCAATGCATCTTGTTGTCAATATCGTCAATAAGGGATTGGTTCGCCGTACCTCCGATCTTGCCCTGGCCATCAGGACCCCACCGTTTGAGCAACACCTCGGCTTGAACGATGTCTGATGCGTGTACAAGATGCGCAAATCCGATGGGCGAGGATATCATATCTTTGCTCACCCTTTTTCCCTCGTCCCGGACCCAATCAGCGATCTGGACATAGCCCGTATTTTTTGTCCTTTTCGTGACCAGGGTATTGCCGAGCACAGGCGCCGCTCTTGATGCACCCACACTGGGATCGTCCGACGTTCTCCAAAGCCATGCTGCCCTGGGTGTCGGTATGATACCCAGCAAATCATAGTAGCCCTTGTGCAGCAACGTTCCACCTGGCAGTACGGTCGAATAACCTCCTTGGTAGTCCATGGGAATAGGAGCATAGCCTGCTGAGAGCACAGGCGCGTCGTAGAATATTGGGCGAGATTGGAAGTCGTTGGAGCGTGAGTATACGTTGGGAGATGGGAACACAGGTCTAGCCATTGATGCGTGGAGCAGAAGTAGCCAGATATTGAGCGCGAGAGAGTACACGCTAGAGAGCGATGTTGTACAGCAGAGAAAGAGAAAGAGTTCAAGTTCGAATGCGCTGCTGTGTGAAACATGTTATTATTGTCGTGACTGTTATTAGTGATCATCCTAGGAGTATCCTGTGGTGAAAGGAGTAGGAGAAACTCCTAACCCCTAGAAAGAGAAGCAAGTGAAAAGCAGTCGGATTAACAATGAGAGCGTACGTCAGTCGGTGACCATGTCAGGGGTTTGAAGGCTAAATAGAATAGAGCGGCAAGGGCCGGGACGTGTGGGGACGATGAAAGGGTTCTTACAGAGTCCGTTATCTTCCCGTCCTATGAATTATTGTTCAATTTTGATTTTGAACCCGGCGGTTATCTCACCACCTCCCCCTCTCTCTCTTGCTTCCTTTTGCGGGTATTCAACCACGTGGATAGCGCAATACAGCATCACATTCTCTCATTGTGGCGCTCTCTTTAAACAATAAGCATACACGCGCTGTGCTTGTTATATTATCGACAAAAGGGCTAATAAGTATCATGACAGATAGCGCTAGCGGAGGCATATCGGGACTCTTCTTGCGCACTTATCCTGAACCCTGACAGTTGCCGCCCCTGCGTCTACTGATATCAACCGTACCCAAAAGGCCGACGCTTCGACATCAAGAACCATCATCGCATCTCTCTCTCTTTCTCCCTCCCCCCATCATTGCCTTCTCACCCGCTTCCTCTCCTTCATTCCGATCACAGGCTGCGCATATCCAATTACGGTTATTGCAGCGACCAACTCCCGGTAATTCTCGACTGCACCACACTCTTGGGTCTCAGGCCATCTCGCGTCCGCGTTTGATCGATATCTACTCGTGCGGGACACATCCTTCTGTCCCGCTACTTGACCCCGTCAAAAATCCTGGTCAAGCAGCTTGATTCGTCCATTGTAGGCTTTGTGCTTCGTTAATTTGTCACTCTCCCCGTACATTCGGGAATCTCCTGCTGCTTCTGGGAAGATATTCCCCGCGGAGATCAGAGGCGATAATTAACAAGTGCCTGGCAGTGCTCTCCATCGGCTTATCGGTGGTATTTTCTTCATTTTCTCACGAAGGACCCCGGGAGTCTGGTCCCGCGCTGTATGTTGCGCTCTGTCTCTGAGCGCCATCATCAACATCACGCGACCTTGTCTTCGCATCAGCATCAGCATCAGAAGAACAAAGGTTCGACCGTTATTGACTACTCCTCTTGCTTCATTTCGTCACCTGCTGTCCATATCACCACCCGCGTTCATGAATCTCGGCTTTATCACCGCTTCCTCCTCGATACTACACCCATTTGGCATACACTGACTCGGCGCGTCCCCCGTTGCCCAGCCCTCATCGCCATTTGACCTCACAACGAATTTTCCTTACTTGCCTGCCTCTGGTGAATTTCATTCATCTTGTGCCGATTGCGCCGTCCCAGGACCTTTCCATCGTTTCTGTTTGTAATGCCACGGATCTTGACGGCGGTGCTATTGTGCCAGGAATTATTCTCGACCATCAAACTTTGACAAGCACCCAATCGTATAAATTCCCACCGCACTTCGACCTGACGCCTGTCCACACCCTTACCACGAGGCGACTCTCCCTCCCGTACTCGCCTTCCTCGTCCAATTCAAGGTCAGAGGGTCCCTCGCCCATGCCTGCAAAGGACAAACCCGGGGAAGCCAATCACGACTCGCCGCTTGCCAACCCTGGTCCCGGCCCCATCACGGCGAACCGAGGGAACCCATCGACTTCACCAATCATCACTAATTATCCTAGGCTTCCGCAATCTCAGGCGCGATCCCCGGACAGACTTCCTTCAGATCGCAATAGGCCTACAGTACAAATAACCCACGAACGACACTCAATGGAAGGCCCCAGCCCTCTGCCAAGGTTGCCTCTCGACATGGACAGTAGCCTCTCCCATGTGCGTTCCCGCCAGACTGTTGATCGATATACAAACCCGACTGTCTCCAACTCCCGTACGTTGGGTCCATCCAGTCAAAGTGAATGTTCGAGGATATTCACAACTTCCCCAGAGAATAGATTAGATCCTGCGCCGCGTAGTGCCTATTCCAGTCATACTGCTCCATATACGGCCCACGGTGAGTCATCTACTGTGTCCCTTGCGTAAGCTTAAAGTCATTCTGTAGATAGCAGTTATCCAGGTCCGCCATCTAGTCACGGCCATCAAAATAGCTCATCGTCTTATCACGACACCTATTCGAGCCATTCACATCATCCTCCGATGCCTCACTCGCTCCACCCTTCAACTGCTTCCCACGGGAGTGCTTGTCCCCAGCCGCCTCGTTCGGGAGGTAGTAGCCACCCGAGTAGTTCGCCCAACCAAACGAACCGCTCTCCTTCCCTTCGTGAAGGTAACCATTTCTCTGATAGTCCTAACACACCTGCGGGCTATCAGCTCCCTAGTCCCGCTGTGACATCATCCACTTCGGGGAATGGGAGCAGCCCTAACCGCCTACCTGACGCCATCGGCGGACGTCTCTTCACGAGCTTGACTCTGCCTATTCCCGTACCCAGGGGTTCTGTTGGGCCTCCCAGCGACTCTGGACAGCCCTCGGCCGGTTCTACGGGGGGACACAGCAGTGTCAGCTTATCACCAGAATTTGATCGGCACAGCTCGTCTGGCGAAGAACAGCTCTATGGGACTGCCATGGCAAATGTCCAGTACAGAGATGCCCTTCTGCCGGATGTGGTCGATGCCTACGGGCAAGACGCTGGCGAGCTTAGAGCAAGACGTCATCGGACTACTCCGTAAGCAGTCTTTGACGGGGTGTCTGGGGCACTGACCGACTCTGACTTAGTCGCCAATTCCAAGCCCTGACGCAGGTGTACAATCGTACTGCTTTCCCATCTACTCAAGAGCGCCTGCAGCTGGCAGAACGCTTGGGCATGCAACCGCGTCAAGTTCAAATTTGGTATGTTCTGCCCTTTGTGCTGGGTCTATGATAAGCCTAATACATGAATAGGTTCCAAAACCGTCGTCAGCAGGACAAGAATCGCGTGAGTCGCGGGGTGCCTAACCCTCCCATGATGCACCGGAATGTCGGTCGTCCCCGAGTGGAACGGATCCCACACGAAGGAGGACCAGAACAGACAAGAGATTGGGTATTGCGAGAGGCGAGAGAACGAGGTCCGGAATTCCCCAACCATTATACCGGTTACGGACCCCCTCCTTCTGAGTATGAATCGCCCCATTCTGGGTATGCGCCGCCACCCGTATCTCAGTCTCATGGACGTGGTCCTCCGCCTCCCTCTCCTCGCGAGTACGGCGCGCCACACTATCGGCACGAGGGTCCCCCTCCTGGCGCTTATCCCGCGACGTCGTCTAGCTCTGGACGATATGGGGACTCTGCGGGCGATTATCCCCAACCCCCAAATCCTGGTCGATATGGCCCCCCTCCTCCGCGGGAGTATCGCCCCGATTACAGTCCTCAGCCGCCCCGCAGCGGTGGTTCGTATTCCGGAGGACATCGCGAGCCAGATATGTACGGACGTTACGTCAATGAAGAACCGAGACGTGACGAAAATGGAAACGGTGGCCGATAACTTACGAGCGCGTTTCCTCGAGCGACTGAATCATTTGTGTTATTATGTACGGTATGCTTCCTTTTGACCGTAATGCTCTGCTGTACAGTAGGGCACGCTGTATTCTATCCACTGCCCTTCTGGAGTAGGACAATATCACCACTGCCAGGTGTCGTCTTCTGTTTATGTATTCCTGTTTAAAGGTTGTTGTTCTTGATGTTCGCGGTGTATCTCAAAGTGTTTTGTTGCTACCGATGTATCGTCTAGCTGCGCACCGCTACCTACCCCACCACTGTAGAAAGATATCCTTTTGACAGGGCTGTCATAATGATAAGTTTGTGTTTCACATCGACTGTCAATGGAGGCACCTTCAGGGTGAATGTTGCATGTGCGTCAATTCAGACCACAATTGGGGGTGCTGTGATTTATCGGAAGTATCCGAGTGTCTGGGCGTTTCACTTGTCTGTCTTCTCTATCAAGATCAGCTCAATCTCTATGCTTCGATATTAAGCGGCCGCTGTCAGAAGGTCCGGCTTATTCTACCACCGGCACAGCCCCTCATTGGTAACTCCTTTTGAGTTCTGTGACCCCGCATTCTGGTAGAACATGTCACCTCGGACGGTCAGAAAAAGTGCCGAAGATTGAACCACACGCCCGGTCGGGAGAGAACATCTTAACAATGCGGAGAATGCATCATGCCGCACCGCAGTCATGCGACTGGAAGACGCGATAAGCCCCAACTTTGCAGAATTCACATTGGGTCTCGGGTTTGTACATGTATAATCAGAATGGCGGCATGAAAGGGATTGGACAGCGCGACCGCGTCAACCACGTCTTCTACATACAGCAGATGGGAGTCTGATACTTCGATGGCGGCGACGCCATTGACATGTGCGAGGGGGAGGCCCTGAGCCCGATACGGCGGCGGACCATACGGACCGCCAGCCGATTGTGCTGCGGGATGAGCCCAAGATGAATTAATCGCATGTTTGCATTTTGAGTGGCTCGGTCGTATCCGGGGTCTTTTAGCGGCCCAAATGTGGGTAAACTCCGAACGGAAGATGAAGAAGTTGACGAAAGACGAGCCGAGAAAGACACAAAGGCACAAATGATGGCCGCTGGGCTGGAAACCGAAGAGAAGAGATTATTCCTGTCGCGATGTGACGAAGGTTTTGGCTCAATGGAGATCATCGGTGATAGGAGATGATGCGGGCGTTCCGGCATACGATAATGAGGCTTCTGGAAGATCAAGGGCAAACCCTACTTCGTACTCAGTCCCCGCACCTCTTACGGAAGAGGCCCGTCTACGATGCTTTACCTTGTCATTCCACGGTCTTCTCACAATACCCACTTTATAACCCTTATTCTGAAGGGCCAGAAAGTTCGCGGGTAAACGTGCCCCACATTTTTCTGAGAGTCTGGAAGGCCTTCCGGACCATCAGGATCGAAATCGCCGATGTGGTGCAGCGTGTGCGGGCCCTGTGATTTCAGTTGCATATGTATGCGGGAATAGCACGAGCACATGGATGTAAAACGTTTGCACCATTCCCCACAGGCAGAAAAAGTCACCGGACCGCGTGCAGAAGGAACTTGGGTACCGCTATCGTGCTTGACATACATTTCTGACATCATGGAGTGTGGAATACGAGGGAGATAGGTAATTTGGCCAAGACGAGTGCGCGGAACCACCGATGTCGCCTTGGACCACCATATATACGTTTCCGTTTTGAATCCGACCAAAGCACTCTGGTAGCGACACATATGATCAACATTAAATGGGTCGAATAGGCATGGAAGAAGCCAGTCTCAGTCAAAATGAATCTAGGCACCTTGTGAGACAAGTCAAAGTCATATCGAAGATAGGTTATCGCGGAATGCCACAGGAGGGCTCTGAGGGTGGGTCAGTCGGGTTGATGAGAGCAAGGTAGCGAAAAGGCCTCCACGAAGCGCCCGTGAATCGGGAACTGATAAGCGCGGTTCCTGCCGTTAATGACTAAGCCGGAAGCATTCAATTCATCTCCGATGGCTGTACTTCTCGAGATTATGTAAGAATTCTCCGATCAGGGTAGCATCTGAATGATTCCGCTCTATGACTGGTTGACCAACTGCAACTTCGCGCGTCGTCGTCCGACGACGACGAGGGCGTCCAATGCTCTCTTGCATACCACGAATACACCAATACTCTATACGAACTGGGCTTCTACTGGCCATGTCGAAAAGGCCGCTAGCAACGAACTCAGCTGTGTCGCCTAGAAAGAAGGTGAAGAAGGACAACGGAGGGCAACAGAGCATCGCGTCGTTCTTCGCGTCACCAAAGTCTGTTAAGGCAAACGGCACTGCGTCTTCGATCCCAGCTACAACAACAGGGATCACTAGGTCTGACCCAATTGAGCTACTCGACGACGATGAGGAGCTGGCGCGGAAGCTTGCCACCGAAGACGGGATGGATATAGACGAGATCCGCGCCGAAGAGGCTAGATGGAAGAGTGCAACTGCCGCCGTTGCACATGTCAAGGAGGAGAAAGATGCGGTTTCGATCACTGCCAACCTTTCAGAGACGAGCCAATCCCCGAGCAAAGCAGTATCCACGCGGCATATCAATCTCGCCACCTCAACAATGCCGAAATCAATGCCGACCCCCGTCGCCTTACCGGATCTTGGCATCGATCCGCTACTGAATTCGCTCGAAGCATGCCCATGGTCGGGCTCGAATGCTCCTTTCGCTTTCTTATCGAATGCATTGATATCCCTGTCAGGCACACGGAGCCGTATCTTGATTCTGAACATCCTAACGAATACCCTGCGTTACATTATCGCATACGACCCAGCAAGCCTCACCGCTGCTGTATACCTTTTATCTAATTCGCTCGGTACATCATTAAATACATTTGCATGCACATCGGTTCTGAATGTTTCCAGGTCCTGCATACCAAACTAACACTGAGCTCAACATCGGAGGCTCGGTTTTGTCCAAAGCTCTCCTAGCGACAACCTCTCTCACCCCTGCCAAACTCCGCCATCTCTACCACCAACATGGTGATCCAGGAGATGTTGCTTTCCATGCGAAAACTTCAGTTCGCACCCTCGTCGCACCATCACCGCTCACGATCCAAGGCCTGTACGACAAGCTCCTTGCAATAGCGGGCGCGAAAGGTCAGGGTGTCGTTAAACGTAAAGAAGAAATTGTGCGTGGACTGCTGGTGCAAGCTCAGGGCGAAGAGGTCAGATGGGTGTATCGGATCCTTTCTCTCAACTTGCGTGTCGGAGCGGTAAGGAACACGCTTCTCCAGGCAGTAGCAAGGGCATTTGCACTGTCCCAGCCTGAGAAATCGATGCTGAAGAAGGAAGATGATGAATACGTGCCGGAAGAGATAAAGGCACAGGTGTTGCCGCCGCCCAAGGGGAAGAAGAAGGCACCTCCAGATCCGGCCAGGACGAAGGCTACTGAGATCCTGCTAAAGGCGGAAGGAACGGTCAAGCGGACGTACGCACAACATCCAAACTATGGTCACATTATCAGAGGCCTTCTGAATGGGAGATTAGGGGAGCTCCCAGATAGGGTACCACTGACCGTTGGTGCGTTGCCAGTGCTCTTCCTCCGTATATGCGTCGACATTTACCGCGTTGTGTAGGAGTACCTCTGTTACCTACTCTCGGAAGCCCTATGCGCAGTCTTGAAGAGATTTACGATCGTCTCTCCGGTCTGCCGTTCGCCGCAGAGATGAAATACGATGGTCAGCGCGCACAGGTCCATGTCAGCGTGCTCAAAGATTCGGAAGATTTCACGGGGGACAATGGCGTGCAGAACAATCAGTTCGTGGTAGATATTGGCGATGGGAGGAAAGCGAGCGTGAGGATGTTCAGCAGACATCTGGAGGACATGACGGATAAAGTGCGTTAGCCCATGACATGATGTCGTATGTTTCCCTGACAAGATCTGCAGTACCCAGACGTCCTGGTGATGCTCGCATCTGTCCTTGCGCGCAACCCGTCACTCGAATCGTTCATCTTGGATTCTGAGATCGTCGCTCTTGACCCAGCAACTGGATCGCTGAAATCATTCCAGGAGTTGAGCAATCGAGCTAGGAAGGATGTTAAGCTTGAGGATGTGAAGGTCTCGGTCGGCCTCTTCGTCTTTGATTTACTGTACTTGAATGGCCAGGTACGTTTCAGCGCACCCCATGGTGAAGTCCCATGTAGCTCACACGTTTCTAGCCTTTGTTGAGCAAGACATTTCGCGAGCGCCGTGCTACGTTGCGGCAACACCTACCGCCTTACACGCCACAAGACGTCCGATTGTCTGCGCGCCTGGAATGGGTCGAAAGCGTTGATTCAGAAGACGGAGAAGATGTCGTGCTGGGATTCTGGGAGCAGGCCGTTGCGGGGAAGTATGAGGGGCTGATGCTGAAGATCCTTGACAGTGGAGAGGTTCTCGATGACGATATTGGAGTATCTAGTGATGCGGAAGATTCGCCTAAGAAGAAGGGAAAGAAGAAAGTGCAGGAGAAGGAAGAAGAGAAGAGCAAGAAGAATGGGTCGAGGAGGAAACCGTTGCCTGCAACGTATGAGCCTGGCACGTAGCGTGCTAAATACACTGGATGATCACTGATATGCCCTGTCTAGATAAGCGTACAATGGCATGGCTCAAGCTGAAGAAGGACTATGTCCTTACCACTGGCGATTCACTCGATCTGATTCCCATTGGTGCTTGGCATGGTAACGGCAGGAAGGCACGATGGTGGAGTCCGATCCTCTTGGGAGTATGGGACGAGAACGAGGGGAGGCCGGTTGCATTATGCAAATGCATGAGCGGTGCGCCTGAACCTCTTTCGCATACACCCACATCCTTATTTCTTACAGGATTCACGGATGTCTTCTACAAGAGCCTGAACGAGAGGTACCAGGAGGGAAGCGACACCTGCTCCCGTACCCCGCTTTGGGATGTCGAGACTAGCGGATACTCCCCCTCTGTATACTTCAAGCCGCAAGAAGTGTGGGAAGTTCGAGGGGCAGACATTACGATCTCCCCAACGTCTGTCACCGCCAAGGGCATGATCGACCCTGAACGCGGGTTGAGCCTGCGGTTCCCACGGTTTATGAAGCTACGCGAGGACAAGGGGATCATGAACGCCAGCACGCCTGAAGATATTGCGCATATGTATCGGCAGCAGGAGGCGCGTGGGGATGGACGGAACGCAAAGGCCACTACGGGGATGGACGATGGAGAATTGATCGATGTGCCGTTTGAGAGTGATGCTGTGAACGAGGAGAGCAGCGGGGCAGAGGATCAGAAGGAGTGAACGATGTGGTCCCATGTAACCATATTTGATTCAACAGCCATGATGTACACTAGTGCAATGAGTGGTGCTGTAGTGTAATACAATGCGTTACCACGCTCCAGTCCTTTCCAGTTGGATCATCGACTGCTTCCCGTAATCTGTCTCTTCATACTCCTGACACTCCTCCTCAGACTTGGTCGGTTAAATACCCTCCTGCTGACCCGCTCCTGCCACGGCGTTGGCCCTTCCAATGTCAACTCCTCTTCTTCTTCCCAATCAGCATCCTCATCCGGGATCTCGTCGTCCTCCCACGTCTCCTCTTCCGCCCACTTCAGGCCAAACACCACGTCCCTCACATCCTCATGCAACGTACTAGCCGTACTGGGTGTCTTAGGCATCCCCTGCACAGGCCTAGCGAGCGCGGCCGCAAGCGCAGGGCCAAAAACAGGAATGTAGGCGATTGCCCCATCATGTACTCCCGCAGGTACGGACACCGAGGCAAGCGAGATAGCGGAAGTGGCGCTATTGGACCGGGTGGTGGAAGAAGCAGTGTGTGGCTGGTATTCTCCATGTTTGCCCGGCTCGGCCAGCTCAGAGAGGGGAGAAGGCCCATGCAGCATCACTTCTACTTCTTGCCACAGAGCTGTGACGCTCTCCGCCGGTCGGAGGGAGCAAGGAGTTACGATAGAGCTCGTGTACTCGCCCGCAAAGACCATGTCTTGCTCGGCTTCTAGAGAAGGGGTGTCGCCGTACGAGCTTGCGCTGTAGGCCGTCACGGCGCTGGAAGTGGAGACGTGGCGGAGCGCGGGGCGGCGGTGTACAGAGGCTCTGCTGGGGGGGACGCGAATGGGGAGTTCTTCAGCTAGTTGATGGCGCAGTTTGCCTGGCTCGACGAGGAAAGTGTTCCCTTCTTCTTCTGGTTCTGGTTCTGGTTCTGATATGGGGGAGGAAGGATGGACGGGAGGGAGTGCAAGTGGTGCAGGCCGGTTGATGACGCTGATGCGCTCTGTGATAAGTGGGCGTTCGGGAGGGGTGCTGCTTGTGGGGGGAAGGGTATCATTCCGCGCTTGTGGCTGGGGACGCCCGAGGGAGGGGATGTACTGCTGCGCATCCTGCATCGACACTGGGTTGAGGGGAGGCGTCTTGGGAGGGGTTAACGGCGCTTGAGGGAAGAGGAACATCGTGTCCCTCTCCCTTTTCTGCTTCTCCATTGGCTCAAACTCAGGGTGCCCAAGCACCGGAGGCTGGCTCTGTAGCGCCTGCCTCCTTCTCAGGCTCTGCAGCGAGCTACCGTAGAGCGGCACTCCCTGGCCATTGTCCCTTTTCTCTCTTTTGGCCGCAGGGCTGAAAATCTTCTGAGAACCGCGTTTCCTGGGTCGAAGAGGGCTGGAGGTCGTCGTGGGCGGAAGTCCGTGCGTGCTCAGCTTGAGAGAAGGCCTGCGGAATATGGGGGAAGTAGTAGGAGACTGATGTTGCAGCCTTGTGGCTCGTGGGGTTTGGACGGGGTGTAGGCTCGGCCTGCGGGGGGCCGAGGGCCGTTGGGGGGTGTTGACGGAAGGGAGGAAAGTGGTGCTAGGTGCGGCGCTGGATGGGCTGGGGGTGATGGATGGGGGGTGGAGCTGGGGGTGGTGGGACTGAACGAGAGAGGTGTATACCAGCACGTGAGGGGCGGGTGACGTGGGAAGTGTAGGCTGCGGGGGATTGGGTTAGAGAGGTTGTGTTGAGGAGGTGGAGACAAACCTTTCGCGGAGTAACGAGTTGCCGCCGAGGACGAGGACCGTACATCACTGTCCCTCCTGAGCCTGTACTGGATTCACTGGCGGTGCTTGAGCTGCTCAGCCGGTTGGTGTTCGGCGAGCTGTTCGTGCTTGCGGCAGGCCTTGGGCCTCGGACGGGTGGAGGGCGGGGGGCCATGAGCTGCGTTTCTGAGGGTTTGCGGGGGGAAGTTGGAGATGTAGTGGTGGGTGATACTGTAGGTGTCGGCAGGAGTAGCTTGCTCTTCTGGGAAGAGAACCCTTTGTTCAGACTGCGGGGTGTCTTTGAGGGGGTCGCTGAAGACGAAGCAGGGGATGAGCGCCTAGCAAGTTTCTCCTCTGCTCTCACGCGGGTGCGTTCAAGAGGATGCGTTGGAGTGGGCATGTTGTGCCCAGGAAGGCGCGAGATATAGGTCATCGGAACCTGTGGGGCGCTGATCGACGAGCTGTGAAGTGCAGAGCGGGCGGACAAGTGAAGCGCTTACGAGCGGGGTGACCGGAGAAGAACGTATAATTCTTAGCACTGCCAGAATGCAGAAGATATAAACCTCTGACTGCAAGGAGTGTCGCAGTACTGCGAGTGCGGTGTCCCACTTGAAGTAGAGGGCGATACACTGACTCGGACTCGGACATCCGCGACTCGGACATGATCTGTCAGCCGTCCGCACTCTGAGAATCCCAGTTTCCGCAGATGATCAGTACTCTGCCGACATTCGACATTTCCGACCCAGCAAGTATGCGCTCAGTTGTCCAGCATTTCGGATAGAGGATAACGACTCGGAAATCCAAGTTATGATAATCCTGCCAGTCGTGTAGCGGTTGGAGGAGAGAGAGATGTCGGCTGTGCTCCGTGTTGGCGATGCACGGCGGTGCAATACACCGGAACCGCTCCGCAATATTTCCGTCACCAAGGGTTCATGATATCCCCGCGGAGAAAGGCCGTCACAGAAGATCACGTGTTCATCACATTCCGAGTCAAGTTGTTTGGTGAAAAGCAGAATTACGCTCTACAAGTACTCATCCGGCATCGGGATGAGCGTCTCGTTTCCTGCTGCACACATCGCAGGATGATCCTCTGGCAAAGTGATAATATCCGACATCCGCACATCCAAGCACTGTCCACAGAACATCAACAACACATTAGTATCACGTCCATCAGTGTCCTCTCGCGCGGTACGTACCCAGTATTGTACCCCACCAGTTGGGGCAACGGCTTGGAAGTACATCACTCCATACTCCCCTTCCTGCGTGTCAAAAGGGAGAGTGACGTTCACACACAGCTGTCCACTCGGGGCAATAGGTACGTCGTCAAATATCGCATGTGGGAAGTCCTCTGCGCTCCTGGGCACCCGGGTGCGTGTGTACCGCGCTGAGACTAGATCCCCCGGATGGCCAGAGAAGGAGAGAAAGTTCCGGTAGATACGGCCGTACCGCTGGGGGTTGTGGATGATGTCTCCTGTACTGGTCGTTAGCGGTGTTGGAGACAGGAGAGGGAGGGGACCGACCGCAGAAGGGGACAAAGCGCTGGAGTTCAGGTTGAGTCTTGGGATATTGCGTGCGTGTCATCCACGGGAACTGGACGTGAAAGTTGGCGTGCGCGGCGGACGCCTGGTTCGCCCACACGAGGAGGAGGAGAGCGTTGAGGAGGGAGGACAACATGGGAGAGCTCGGGGGGATGGAGTGGGGGTTTGGGCTGGGACTATCTCAAGAGCAGACCAAGTACGGCCAGATGAAGACTCGCGAACCAGCGACATCTTGTTATTCCTTGCGTTTTTCCCGAACGAGTGTGTTGTAAGATTACGGTAAGCGACGAGTCAACAAGGGTATAAGTGGTCAGAACGAAGCCGTCCGCGTCCAGTCACGATTCCAAGTCCTGGTGATGCCCTGTACCGGTTATCTCACTAGTCCTCTTCCAGCTTGCATATGTATATTCCTCTTGCCAGCAGCCGAGGATATCTTATCCCGATTGGGAAATGATACACCGCAGTCATCCCTCCACGTGCCCCTTGCTCTGTCTGGTCTTCACCACGTTCGGTAACCACAATGTCTTAAGCTTGGAACGAGTCATTAGTTCTCGCACACTGCAGAATTATCTTCAACATGACAATGTCTCTATCCCAATTCGGGCTGATGTATTCTCAAGGATCCCAACTGTCGAGCCTCACCTCAGGCTAACCGCACATAACTCCCCCCTCCCCCTTTACCTGGGGAGCACCTGCAGCTCATCATGTTCTCCCGCACTACCCAACCGCCCGAGTACACCGCCCTCGCCCTTCACGCAGAGGATGAGCCCCTGACCAAAGACGTCGATCGCGACTCTGACCTCCCCGCCCAATCCGGATCAGACGATTTCCCACCTGTCCAACCTCAGTCTCAGCTCTTGCCTAAGCTTGTGTTGTACGCCTCCCTCGCTCTCGCTCTTCTCTCAACGGTCAACGTACTTCTCCTCCCTACAACGTTGCACCAGTATCTTTCCTACCCGTTCTCGGAACAGGAGCTCAAGGACTTGCCCTTCCCCGACCAGAGGCTCGGGTTGGACAGAGCGGCTGCGGCGATCCCTCCCCCTCAAGTCTACTACCGCGCCTGGCCGGACCGGATCGTGCGCGTTAGCCGGAAGCTCAAGAACGCTGTGTATGGGGATGGAGTGCAGGTGTACGTCACAGTCGAGGTAGTTCCGGTGCTTTCGTTCTATGAGCGTGAGCGCTGATGGAGAGACTTGTAGGACTCGACAATCATGCGCTTCCCGGTCCCGGAGCAAGGGAACGCTTGTGCCGTCAGTTGGATACCCCCTCCTACGTACTCGGGGCGGAATAACGACCTGACGACAAAGGGTGACATCTCGGAGGTCGAAGTCTGGTCTGTCCTCCCCTCCCCCTCCTCTACGAACCCATACCCGGGAGAGGGGGAGATCGAATACGAGAACATCTCGTATTCCACGCTGCCGCGGGGCGAGCTACTGGGAGTGCTGGACTTGACCCAAGGGCCTAATTCGACTACGCAGGAGTTTGCTTGCCCCCGAGATGGGGAGGCGTTGGTGGTCGAGTTCATGTGTCAGCGGGTTGCGTGCCATGTTTCGTTTATGCAGATCGAGATGGAGCCTAAGTTTGGTATGTCGTGATGGGATAGGGTAGTGGGCTGTACTGATTGAGATTTTAGGTTTTGAGCTTGTGCGCCGGAAGATGTAAAGGGAGTGATGAGAGGATGGGAAATGTTCTTGTATTGACAACTTGTAGTCGACCACAATGCGATGTCGTGACAAGCTTCGTGTGCGGCCGCTAACTCGGTCACTCGGTCATGATCGACTTATATGCCTTGGTCATGAGATGAGATACTTCATTATTTTACATAGTATGCATAAGCTTAGGTGCTCCAGCCCTCTAGGAAACAAACCAGCATTAACACCTTCAACGGCTCACAGCATCTCAGCATACTGATAACACAGCGGCCACTGCTCATGGTCAAACATGCTGCTCACGGGGACAGACACCGATAAGCGGTCAAATTCCATCAGATGAGTCGTGCTGGCATTGGGCGAGTAGTGCGGGTTGCTCAGGTTTGTGGGGTTGAGCGGTAAGCCGGAGAAGGCGTCGAAGTTCAGGGGATCGACGACTTGCCACTGTATGTTTGTTAGATCCATGATAAGGCTCAGATATAAGGAGAACACACTTCACTCCATAGCCGGTCTAGCTGCGCATGATGTAGCCAAAACAGCGGGTCATTGGGCGTGTACGCGATCGCCATGCCTCTACAGTCCTCCCGCGGCAGATCCCTCGGACAGTCCCCGGCCATATCTCCTCCCACCAGGTTATGGACATGATTATGCATCAGGGTCATGTACCACTGGAACTTCCAGAAATCCCCTGTGGTGTGCAACGTAGCGTTCTGGACGAAGGAGGGGCCGAGGGTGCTGTTCTGCGGTTGCTCGTCTTCGAACCAGCCGGTGAGGAGCGTGAGGTTCCGTCGAAGATGATGAGGGAGCGGCCAGGCGAGTGTGAAGTCTCCTGTGTCGGAGCTCGGAGAAGGAGCAAACGCGCCGGTGGTGACGACACAGTCTGCTTCGGAGAAGGAGTCGCAGTCACCTGTTCCGCCAAGCCCGTGCTCGGGGTCGGGGTCGAACACCGGCGAGTGGAACAGGTCTGCGTGATCCTGCGACCAGTCCCAGAATGGTGTTGGACCAGTATATGCACAGGTGCTGCGGAGCTTAGAGTCGAAGAGATGGAGAAACCAGCGATCTGGACTTGGGTTAGGGGGAATCTTGGGTGATCGAGGGAGATGTATGCGTACGCCAGGGCAGGAAGTAGGGCTTGAAGTGCGCCGTACTGTCCATCACTGCGTGTGCATAGGAGAAGTCGTCGTACAGGCTGTGGTCACCATGTAGCACAGTCTGATCCGGGGTGAAGGACAACCGTGGATGTCGTATGTTCCCCAGGCACTGCAATCTTTTAGTCGACGCTTGCAGGATGGCGAAGGAGCACGGACCTTGACCGCTCTGATCCACTCTGCTCGCTCGTTCAACGTCAATGTCCTCCATTCCCTCCTTGATAACAGCTTGTCACATTTCCTTGGCGCAACGTCCTCCCCGTTCGCACAGGCGAGGTGCGTCCCAGTGAGCAAAGCCACAACGCACAGGAGGATGAGCGGGCGTCCCATGTCGACTCTGTCACGCAAGCACAGACCAAGCAGAGGAGATGGCCGCAGCTCGTCTCTCTACCGAGCTACTGCTCATTATGAAGAAGAAGTACGATGGTCTTGGAGCGCTGCTTCGCTGTTGCTGAGTGGGTCGGCTAGGAAGTCCCTTGACGCTTCGCGAATTCGTCGAAATCCCGTCTCCGCTCTATTCATGTGCTCGGCCCCACTTCCCATATTGGAGATGTAGAGCATATCTGGTAGAGTAGCCGCTGCCGTTGTATAAGCACACTCGTACAGTACATTCGTAAAAGTAAAGTCCAGACAGCGAAGCATCGCTTTACAGCAGTGGAGCGCTGCGAGCAGAGCAGCTGTGCCGACTTCGGCGTTGCATCCTTGTGGGAGAACCACTCAACTCCGAAGCAGAGTAACGACTGGAATTGCATTGTCTAAAGAAGCACATCTACTCTTATCGACTGTACAGGTCACAAACAGGCACAGGAGAAGTTTTCGGTAAAGAGTGTAGGCTAGCAATCCAACTTTATCCCAAATACTGATTTCGTACTGGCAATAGGCCAAAAAGCTCCGAAATCAAGGCCAATTCCGAAACAGGTCTAAACGAAAGCGCTTTCACCACTCCCCATGCGTCACGTGATGGTTGAGTACTCGGGAAATATGATTCGTGGTGAAGGTGGGCATGTGCATATCGCGGTTGAGAGTATTAAGGAGTTTCTAGTTGCATGGATGAGCGATATGAATCGTGGTAAACGCTGCGCACCTACTTGTTCCAGAGCGAGATCTTTCAAGATGTCATGCGAGGCAGTGATGACAATATCCCCTACAGGAGTATGCAAGAAACCGTGTAGGATGGCATGAAAGACACGCATGAAGGGTATCGTAACGATTTGTAGCGTAGTGTGTTGGTGTCTCGCACAGACACGCCAGTCCACTGAGTGATCCGCAGAGAGGAACGCGGTCGTTAAATACTCCACCATGGTTTTCTATGCGTTTGGATGCAAAGGGAATCGGAGGTCAATTCGCAACAACGAACGATTCGGGTTGATAGAGTCGCCGGCTGTGGCCGACTCGACTCAAGGACCAAAAAGCTCTCCCTTCCTGGCCGCTAGAGGTATACACTATTCCGCGTTGCAAGTTCAGAAATCCAACCGCAGCGCTAAGGCGGAGCCCGCAAACTAAGGCGCAATATAAAGACCTGTTCCCATAGTCAGTCAATCTTATCTCGAAGGACACGTATGCGGCTCCTCACAGATCAGAAAGCCGATCTAATCTTCTTCATGACAGAGGTATATCCTTCAGAGAAGTGGTGGAGAGAAGTCGCCACCGGTGCTATTACTGTACCGGAAATAAGGTTTGGGCAAGATGCGAGATTGGATTTAGCAGAATTGTCCTGGGCGTAACAATCTTCCTGCTCGTCATTACGTACAGACCAGCAACCGTACGTAAATCCAGGAAGTCCGAGATCTCTGTGAGAACAAAACACAGACACTTGCCGCCGCGGTACAGTCCGCGCACTTCTTGCTTCTAAGTACCCTGCCAAGATGATCGTGTTACACAAAGCAGTTTCCAGTAGTTTTTTCTGCACAAAAGTGCACCATCATATCAAGTAAGCAGTTCCAGAGGAAGGTATAAAAGCTAGCAGAGCGGCGGCGACGATCCCCGATGTTCCCGACATGCCAGACGGGGTGCAAGAGACGCGTCGACGCGACTGATTTGCAGGTCTTGCCTTTGAAGCCGGAGTTTTATCTCGGCTCCGAGACATTTTTGTCGAATCCATCCCAAGTTTGAAGTGGGCAAAACATAATAACAGTATTCTAGATCGCATTTTCTCATTAACAGAAGTTGGAGCTAATAAAAATAAAAGCCATTTCTATTTTGACAGATGACGTTTGCATGTGAATTGAGCAAAAGAAATTAATAGTCGCGGGGACAATACTTTTATCTCGTTTCGGAGCCACAGATGGGAATCGAACAAGCGACCCCAACGTCTGTCTATGTGGGTTCACGATATAGTAACCCCAGTGACCTTAACCACTGCACCATCGAACTGGCGGCGAGGGGAGACCCCTGTTCTTCACTTTTCACGACCTACAGGGCTCTTGCCTCCGCCCTTACTAAATTTACCTTTTG